>NW_023463844.1:0-12583 GCF_013731165.1 Rhagoletis pomonella | reverse complement strand
CTCATCACTTAGAAATGGTTTAGATGAATCATTAAGAATACTTTTTGAGGTTTTTGAATAGGGTTTCACCTGTTTAAAAAGTTAAATTCAATTTTGGCGTTTTAACGCCATGCGGGTTCACTAGTAATATTCTTATTTTTCTTCTAAAAATGATTGTAAGTATCAATTTTGAGTGAATAAGCTTCAGTAGTTACTTAAATATCGTAGTTTTCCTATTTCTGAAAACTGGCGTTAAATGGAAGGCAGGCGTGGTTATTGTCCGAACTGGCCAGCGGAAGGAAGGTCGGTAAGTCTTAACATATATATTAGTAGTTATTCATCTTTTTTATTTCCAAACCACTGCACAATAGCCGAAATTGGATTTTTTTGGGCATAAATTCAAGAATTCTATAGCAATATATTCTTGATATCAGTTATTTTTATAAAAGTACATATGTCAACTAAGAAAATTTCCAAATAACAGATTTGAAGTTTCAACCCTGTGCTTTCAGTGCGCTTACATGTGTCATGTGTATGATTATCTATTATTTTGTCAGAATTGATGCAAAATTATAAGTCAATTGCGATGCGCTTGTGAAAGGTTGCGTTAATATAAATAAAAAAAAACTAGATATGGAAAATAAAGGTCAAGGTATTTCTAATAAGAACAGACAGGATTACGATTACTAATCAAAACGATTACATCGTTTCGGTAATCGTAATGATTAATTAAATTAGTGTTTATAAAATCAATGATAATCAAAAATAATTAAAATAAATAATTGATTTAATTTGGTGATTACTCTTGATTATTTTTGTTTACTTTAATTATATTTAATTATTGATTCGATTTCATTGTAAGCAAACATAGTTGTTTATTTTCTGATAGTATGATATGCTAACACTTCGTTCCAAAATGTAGACGTCTATATTTTGATATATTTTCTAACCGAAAATCTGTGGTGTTGTTGTTTCGCAAACAAAATTGGAAAGCGGCGGCGCACAGTGACACTTGGTCTTTAATTCGTGCACATAAATCCAAAAATAAAGTATCGATTTCGGGATTTTATTCTCTTGAGTTGGCTAAAATGATGTTTCGGCTATCGAAATACTGTAATGCTAAGTTTTGTCAACAGCGTCTTCTTCTACACGGCAGTGTCCGACCTTTTGTTTAAGACGCGATTTTGTACCATACAATATGGAAAGTTTTTCTGAAGATAATTTTTTAAATAAATTTTTTTTAACAAATTTCATGTAAAACACACGCCAACATGATTACATTATATTTCAACAGCATTTTATTTAGGAATTTTCTGAGATTTCAGACCCCGATTCCATCGTATGAATCACGCTTATCGCTAATCAATTTAAAAACTTTAAGTAATCGTAGGAGAGTTCTATCTCTGTCTTTTACACACGGTATCATTAATGGACTTATTGATTGTCCCTACTTACTAAATAGGATTAGTTTCAATATTCCTCTGCGAACCCTTCGCAACTTTTACCCCTTCTACGGGGAGAATCACAAAACCATCTTTGCGAGTAATGCTCCAATTGCGCGAGCTACATGGGATCTTAATCTCATTGCTAACTCGGTAGCTCTTGACTTCTCATTGTCGAAGGGCTCTTTTTTAAATCTTTTGTATACTATTTTCTAGTAAATTTTTCCCATTTTTATTTCTTTTTTATTTATACATATGTAAGTTATTTGCTACTCTGTAAGAACTTTGTATGTTCATAGACAATAAATAAATAAAAATACAAACTTAAAAAACCAAATATAACTCAATTTTACGTGAATTTGTTAAATATTTTCAAACTCAACACATTTCTATTAATTTTACGCGCCCTATTGCTTTTAGTTATTTTGATTTCAGATTGGAATTTAGCGACCCCAATAACTCTTAAATAATATAAGCTTAAGCCATTCTTATTATTATTTTTAACAAAGTTATTTTAGGATAGATCGGCCATTTTGGTTCTTTTTATTTTGACTTCAGATTCGAATTCAGTGACCTCAAAAACCCCTGTACACTTAAATTCATATGAATATACTAATTTTTTAAATAATGTGCACAAAATGGCTAAATATCAAAAAAAGGTTTCTGTGGACAAATCAATTTTGAGAGCCCAAATAAGAACCGCTTTCATGTTTATTTTTTTTTTTTAATGAGAGCTAATTAAATTTCGTGTCAATCTAACCGTGGCGATTTTTTAAAAAAGCTCTAGTTTTTATTTATGCATGTTGAAAAGTGAAAGAGAAAAAATTGTATGTTTGAATGCTTCCAATTGTTTGGAAAATACTTGAAATTAATTTCAAATGCCTGCAATTATGTATTTAAAAAACTATTCATAGACATGTTTCCATAGGAAACATTTAATAAAAAAATATTTTTAATTTGCCATCTATACTGATATGTATTTTGAAAGCCGTTTTTTTCTAATCGAAAAACTCGAGAACAGCTGTACCGATATTTTTGAAATTTTGGACCTCGACTCTAGACCCTAAAAGGGTGATAATAGAAGAATAATTTCGATATATCAAGGGGGCGTGGCACCTCCCATACAAGGGCTTCAAACCCTTTTTTCGGGCTTCGAACCGAACCACGTACCGAACCGTTTTTATTTTGAAATGCCAAAACCGAACCGAAAACCACTCCGAAAAATGGTTCGGTTCGGTTCAAAAATTAAAATTCACTAAAGCATTTTTCAAGTTTGCCAACTCCGAGTTGTAATTTAGTCCATATAAAGAATGCTTGATTTTTTATATAGAAGAAAATGCTTAACAATGCTTGTTAAATAAAAAATTTATAAAATTCGGATTTTTGCATTAAATTTTTGGATTAACCAAATCACGTTTTAAAAACAATCTACACCGCTACCCACATCATACCGTATTTCTGATGATAGGTTGGAGTCTCTCAACGTAGTTAAGGACCTAGGAGTATTTTTCGATTCGAAATTTACTTTCATTACGCATGTAAATTATATCGTCGCTAATTCATTTTCGATGCTAGCTTTTGTAAAACGCAACAGTACTGCGTTTCTGAATCCCTACACTCACAAAGTCGTATACTCTGCATTTGTTCGGTCAAGATTATAGTACGCTGCCTTTATTTGGAGACCTTATTACCAAGTCCACATAAACAGTCAGTCCAACGCGTGTTTATCCGACACGCCTTAAGATCGCTTAACTTCTCCGACCCTATCCCATCCTATTTTTCACGTTGTCAGTTAATTAACTTAATGCCGTTGCATAACCGAAGAATTTTCCTGTCCATTTCCTTCATTTTCGATGTAATTTCCGGTAACGTTGATTGCCCCTTATTGCTCAGCAGAATTTATTTCAATGTTCCTAGCAGAATTTTGCGGCATACTGATTTGTTTAAAGTCGCTGTTAGCAAAACTCTTTACAGCCGAAATGCTCCCTTAAATAGACCTTTGCAAGAAATCAATACGATTTCTAGTTCTCTAGACCTTGATCTCTCTACGCCAAAGGGTATTTTCCGAAATCGGCTTGAATCTTATTTGGGTAATCTCAATAATATTTTATAATACGTAATTTTTTCTAATATGTGTAGTCTGTAAGAACATCCTGTTGTTAGACGTCATAAACAAATAAATAAATAAAAAGGTTGAATCTTTGATGCAATTTTGTTGAAATTCATAGATTTTTTCTAATTTTCGTACAAAGTTTGAAATTTGGATTTAGATGCTTGTTGTTATATAACGAACTATACTTTCATAAAAAATTAATTAACATTAAACCCACAAAAGAAAAATAGTCAAATGCCGCACAAATATAATTTGTACATATGAAGTTAAGGTCAAGTTTAAGCTCCCCCCTACCGAAAATGAGGTTTTCAACATTAAGCCAAAATTTTGAGGGTCAATTCAAAATTCTGAGTATGGTGTTTTAATCTACATACTCGACTAGGCTCACCACTTGTTCAAACCTTAAAAAGTTTATTAAAATTTTTCAAATTTCAATTTGTACGCGTTGATTTTAAATAATTTTTTGTTTCCTTCCATAGAAAAAAATTGTCCAAAATACATACTTTGTATGGAAGAAAATCCGTGAAAAATTGCTAAAACTCGGCTTAGAACTTAAAAATTTTTTCCTAGAAATTCTTATTAAAAAGTTTGCAATTTAGATGAAACTGTGCAGAACATTCATAGTTTTTGCTCAAAGTTTGAAAATTGGGTTTATATGGTTAAAAAATATAAGCATTAAATAAAGAAAAGAAAAATAGCCAATAGTTGATAAAATGTCGCGTCTCTATATTTTCCACCAACCTACATGAGGATATTTCAATTTGATCTCAATAACAAAACCTTTAATTTGCAATTATGAATTTGTCATATTTTTGTAATATTTATATACTTTAGCATTAAGAAATTGAACTACTTGAACCGAACCGAACCGCGGTTCAGGGATGCTCGTGAACCGGTTCTTGTACCGGTACAAGCTTTTTCTAAGTGGTTCGAACCACTGAACCGAACCGCACCGATTTTTGGAGTGGTTTGCAGGCCTGATATATAATATCAACGCCAAACTCATGGAAAAGATAGTAGTTATTGAAAAAGGGGCGTGGAACCTCCCATACACTGAATTTCTAACATTAGAATGTGTATGTGGTGTGAAAAACTCAGTTTGTATGGGAGTTGCCACGTCCCCTTTTTCAATAACTCCCATTTTTTCCATAAGTTAGGCGTTGATATTATATATCTCTGTGCTAAATTGCACCACTCGACGATGAATACTTCCAGAGATATGTTTCAGTTTGTATGGGAGGTGCCAAGCCCTCTTGATATATCGAAATTGCTTTTGATCTATTATCATCCTTGGATAGTCTGGCGTCGATGCCCAAAATTTCAAAAATATGGGTACAGCTGTTCTCGAGTTTTTCGAACAGAAAGAAACGGCTTTCAAAATATATATTAGTATAAATAACAAATGAAATACATTTATTAAAAAAATCTATACTATGGAAAAATGTTTATGAATATTTTTTTTTTTAAATTGCAGACATTTGAAATATTGCGAAATTTAATTATCTTCTATTTAAAGAAAAGAAACTTGAAATCGGTTCTTGTTTGGGCTCTCAAAGTTAATTTGTCCGCAGCAACCTTTTTTGCCCCACTGTGCGCCGTCTACATTTTGTCACAGTCAAAGGTATGTTTTTGGTATATGAGCAAATCCCATGAGTTGTTACATTTTTCGACAAAAACGTGCTTTTGGTTGAAAATATTGGTTCACCTATCTTAGAAAATGCATTGAGTTTTTTTATAAAGAACAAGATTCCATCGCGAAATTGTGTTTAAATGAAAACTTAAAAAAGATATACTAAACAAGTAATTTTTAGCAAAAAAAAACCGACTTCAACTCACATATAAAAAATATATATATATATATATATCTCCTGATCCACTGATCAGATCTCAACCAGTATGGGACCACCTCTGAGGCACTACCTTTCCGATGTAAAAAGAATTATCGAAATCGGTTGACGTGGTCCAAAGTTATGCGGTAACGTACATAAAAAAAAAAAAAAAAAAATATTCCGACGAACTGATAACCTTCTCCTTTTTTGGAAGTCGGTTAAAAAGTATAAATAACCACTCATGCTCATATAAGTATGTACCCGTAGTCGCGTATGTAACGTATACGCCCTTTGCTCCATACGAAGTCATCAAACATGTTTACAAGCACGCCTTAATTTGAAAGCCATATTATTTAAAAGTGATTCATATTGGCGTTTAAGATTTTTACACACTCATACACATATATCAGGGGTGGGCAAGGCCGAGGCCGAAAAGAGCCACATGTTAATTCTAAATGCCCCAAAGAGCCACAAGAAAAACAAAAATTTTACTTTTAAATAAAATTATTATTAGAAATGAAAAACATTAATTTTATTATTATTCTAATGTACGTAAGATAGATATTAAAGAAAATTCAAAAGATTCTTTGGTAAAATTTTCAAAATCTGGTTTTACGTCAGTTGAAGCCGTTCGTAACAGTTCAGTTAAATGTTGGTTAGTCAATAGGTACGTTATTATAAGAATTAGTTAGAGTGCATATCGTGTGTGTGTTTGTTTGTTGTTATTTAATGTGTTTGAAGTGCGTACTTATAGAAAAAAATTTAAACAAAATTGTTATGTTCCGTGGAGTAGAACTAAGTAGCAAGCTGACAAGTGATGACGCAAACTAATAATAAAACAAAGCTTAATAATTAGACTTTATTTGAGTAATAACAATTTTTGCTCCTTTTTCCAAAATTAACATTTTAAGCGAAGTACACATAGAAATCCATGATCCTCCATACGTAGAATAAAGCAAATTCGAAATTTTTTCATCACGGTAATATCGAAAACTACTGAACGGATTTGTCAAAATTTTTCTAATAGAGGTATTATTAGGGTCTCTGCCATCTGTCTAAAAAATTATAAGATCCACACCGTTCGTTAGGTTACAAAAAATGAGGTGTCAAATGAAGGTGCTTGGCCTCAAGATGGCCCATAAATGTATTATTTTTTAATAGGGCTGCCACCATTTTAAAAATTATAATATCTTCACAGTTGGTTGGACTAAAAATGGGGTACAAAGTGAAAGGATACTGGTCAACTTCAAAAATAATCGGCGGCGGCGGCGGCGAGGCAGTCTAGTATATGAAGACCTTCACAGCACGAACGCAAATCAACAGCAAGAGGAATTTCGACTGTTGCTGTGCTGTGAAGTTCTTCCCAGATTTCTGAACAATTCTCAACGATTGCCATTTGTAAATATGTATGTATGTAAACATATACTCATGTCCTTCATCACACAAATACATATGTATGTATGTATATATTAACCCTGCAGCAATAAGGCGGCCAATTTTCCGTTAAGGACTAGTACTTCACTGGTTAAAATTTGACTGGGCAGAATAGGACATTTGCTTGCATCGAAAATGTCAGCCTTCGACCAGTCCCCAAGGAACCGGCCCAGAGATAGACGAAAAGTACAGTTTGGCAGTGACAGGGTGGTGTTTTCTTGCAATTCAATAAAAAAAAAATAAAGAACACCACCCTGTAAATGTCCGAATCGCTTGGTCTGGCCTTGATGCAAAGTGAATATTTGAACACACATTTGTGGCTGTAGCTCAGTGCGCAGAGATGCTTGCCACTATTTGTTAGCTTTCAGGAGGGTCCGGGTTCAAATGCCGTCAGAACCAACATGGTTATAAAATGAAAAAGCATCTGCGAAGTGCAGAACGCAATCTTACTCCAACGAAAAAAAATCTCCAAAAGTGGACTATTTAGCCCAGGACTATCTTACGGTCAGTGTTGATTGGCCCGGTTATTTTCCAATGACACGCCAATGCTAAAAATGGCAGTTGAAACCATTGGCAGGGGAATTATGAGGGACTAGTGTTGGTAACAATAGGGACTATCTGAGGGCTAACCTAGGGTGAGTCTGAATTGCTGCAGGGAACTTGCAAAGCCTCTAGTTAAATATACAAGCTAAGATAACTTTTCATATCGACTATTATTATTTAGGCGAAAATCACTTAAGCATATGTGTGTAATTAGCTTAGCGATATATATTTCTAATATATTTCATTTCAAATTTGCTACCCCAATATCGTTATAATCAAAATATTTCCAAATGGCAGATTGAACCTACAGTGGGGAGCAGAAATGGGTTAAATATTTGCAAAGTTTTTAGAGTTTAATTTTTTTTGTTATTTTTAAACGGCTTCAAAAAAAGGAGGAGGTTATCAAATCGCCGGAATATTTTTTATATTATTTACTGTTTATGTTACCGCATAACTTTGGACTACGTTAACCAATTCCTGTAATTATTCTTTTAAAGGAAATGTGGTATATCAGAGGTGGTCCCATACTAATTTACTAATTTACGGTACTCTTATATTTGTATATGAGTATTAAAGTCAGATTTGTTTTTTGCTTAAAAATTACTTGTTTATATTTTATTTTTTTGATGACGGTTTTTTCATATTACAAGTGAAATTTATAAAAACTGCCGTTGATTTTTTTAATTTTCGTTGCAAACGGTCTAGCGCTTTTTCTTCCATAACTAGTTATAAAAATTCTGGGTCAACCCTTGATCGCGTTACAGAATTCAAAGATCTGGGTGTATTTTTTTACTCCAAACTTCGATTAACCACCCCATCCACGCTCAAGATGCTATATACTACATCAGTAAGATCTAGAATTGATTACGCAGCCTTCATTTGGATAACCGTATAGAGCGAATCCAAAAAATATGTATTAAGTTTGCGCTCCGTTATTTAAACTTTACTTATCCCTGAAAACTTTACAATCCAGATCTTCGTTTCTCTCTTGCAGCTTTGTAGTGAATCTGCTAAAATGACTGCCCTGCCCTAGTGGAGAAATTAAACTTCTTTATTCCTGCGCGGTATCACCGACACGTGCCCCTTTGTTTTTTTGTTTGGTACTGAGATTCCTAAATTTTATTACCTTAAATTTGCTCCCATGCTAAGAACTCTGTCTGAATTAAATAATATTCCTAACTTCGACCTGTCTTTGTCGCCTGGAGCTGTTCGGAGCCTACTGTATAATTATTTTAACTAGTTCCTAAGCAATTCCTTTCTGTAGTCAGTAAGAAATTAGTATTTCATATTTTATTATAAATAAATAAATAAATAAATAAATAAATAAATAAACAAATATAAAGCTGTGCTGTGCTGTTCGTACATAGCTTCGGCAGTTAAAGCGACAGCACATAAAAAGCGAATAGGGACGGCGCTGTGGCTGAACTGTTTGAAATTTCGCAGCCAAAGCAACAGAACAGCAAAATCAAACCCACATTTCAGCTGTGCTGCGCTTCAGCTTTGGATATGTGCGCAGCAAAGCAAAGTCACAAAAGTTTCAAGAGGAAAGAATTGATTTCGCAGCACAGCAACAGCAGATTTTTTAGTGATGTTGCTGCTATGCTGACAGTTTTTAAAACACTGATATAATCCCCCGCGTAATTGAAGAAACAAAAGGCTATTGGTTGGTGCTCTGCATACCACGAATTATGCCAAAAATGAACCAATTGCTAGATGCATTGAATTTTGAAATACATATTCTAGTGTTATCGATTTTAACTTAAGTATTGATAGATTTAAGAGTAATTTGTTTACAATATTCAACTAGAGTATTCACTAGTCTGTAAGAAACTAGTTCTGTAGACTGAAATTAATAAATAAATAAAGAAATATACAGACATACATATGTTCTCTATAGATCCGTATGTACTATTTAAATTTAAAGAAATAAAAAAAAAATTAAAAAGTTAAGTTATTGGAGTAATTTATTTCCCAATTAATAAATTTTTGTAATAACCTTATCTGCCGTTATGATAAATTACGGGTTTCTTACGATTTGTTGCGGGTTATAGAATGAAAATTAGGGTGGTCTACTATTTTCCAACAGTTTTACCCATCAACCCCCAGCAAAACAGGTCTTTTTGACCCACAGTTTAAAAAATGACTTATAGATGGTTAAAATTTCCACTAAAATATTAAGCGCCAAATTTTCCTAAGGATAACCGAAAGTAATGAAAAATACTACTAATTTCCACCAAGGGGGAACTTCAACCTTGTGTAGAAAACATTGCGATGCGATGGAGCAAAATCTTTCTGGGGTTTGCCCACCACTTGTGAATGCTAACATAGTTTTCACACAGCCACCTAGAACTTGTATACGTCTGTGGGACCCCGGAATAAAATAACTTACTTATTTAAAATCTGTTTAAAAAATATTCAACTCCTTATTAAAGAAAAAATACACAAGAATATCAATTTGTTTTTGTTGTTGTTGTTTTATCTCCAATAATCGAGGAGTTAGATGCAATAAGGGAACTTCTGTTAAAACTGCTTTCTAAGATATGTATTATCGTTAAAGTTTGCTGGTGTGTCACAACTTTTTTGTTGTTGTAGTAATATGTACAAAAAGGAATATTGTTGTAGTATTGGAAAAAATTGTTATATATTCTGGAGTAGTAGTTCCTTCAAGCGATGCATTTCATGAAAATTTTGTACAAAATTCCTTAGGCGCCGAACGCCGCCGCGCCGATATTTTCGTAACTCGGCGGCGGCGCGTGAGTAATGACAAAAAACGGCGGCGGCGGCGGCGGCGGCGGCGGCGTGGCTCGGCGGCGTATACATCTACTCCGGATGTACAATAAGCTTTTACTACCTTACATATACATATGCATTTTTTTTAATGACATCAGATTTGCACAGTTCATTCAATTTAAAAAAATGAAGTGTCATGAGCTTAACCTATAGATGCATTGATATCAAGGATATCTGGTTTGCCGCACAGGATTACGCAACATCTGAGAAGGAATCCGCAACTAAATCTAAACCATACTTTTCCAAAGTTCGACCTGGAGCATTATTGATTGTGATTCCGAATGCGAATCGAATTGGAAATTGCAATCTTTTAAATCGAAATGGTGTATCGGTCGGAATCATGGGAATTCTTTACCTTTGAAAGGCCACGTAAAAATCTTTACTTACACTACGTTCTTCATCAATTTCTTAACTGCGAGTCGCGTACCGTTGCGGAGTTTTGGCTGATAAATATTCCGCAACGTGATAATTGGCACACCTTTTTTCAATTCAGTATGTGGGGTCATCCTTGGAAGATCAATCGAGCTCAAAAATTTCGTTGGATAATTAACTGATTCGTCTTCTGCCACAACGGTGTTTATCGACGTATATGTTATTGTTTAAGCGACTTACATTTCCCGCTTTAACAAAGAACAGCGAACACACAGACGCACTTGTTTTTAAAGGTAATTCGCTCGTGTTTAATTGGGTATGCATTTTTTATGCAATTCTCAAATATCTCTTCGCTGAACTTAGTGAAGTGATAAGTCGCTGGCATTTTCAGCTATGGTCAACGCTAACCCAGCTTGGCTATCACACGGTGCTTTAAGCATCGCCCACACTCCACTCCCGTAGTAATTTTTGGCATGGTATTAAGCTACTGCTTACAAATCGCACTGGGGTTCTGCACGAGTGCATCCCTGGATAAATCCCAGCTCATTGCCCAGCAGCCTAAGGCAGCTAGAGTCCTATAATGAATACACGGCGAAACGGTCACATCTTGGCTACCGCTTCATGAGCCTGCCCGCATATCTCTCTCTCTATCTTTCTCTCTCGCATATCGCGTGGCTGACTTGATGTGCACCTATAAACCATACGGGCTCATTGAGCTCGATACATAAACACTCGCAAAGGTAATCCCTACCTCCTCAACTACTCTAACTCGACCACAACTCTGAACCTGGTCTCCCGCTCTCCCTCAGCTAAACAGTTATTTCCTCACTTTGAATGCTGGACTGAATATCATTAGTGGTATTCACCAAAGTGAGCAAGTGGCCTGGCAGTCTGGTAAAATAGCAGACCAGCTCAAGCAACGACTGTTGTCAGTACCTCTTAATTAGTTGATAGACATCCTTATTCTTCGCAGCAAGAATAGCTCGTTCACTGAGCCTGTAATTAATTTTCTTAATAAAGAAACATTCTTTCGATCAGTTCTCCTTTCGATGTTCCTTAGTTACAAAAATTATCAGGCAATAAAATTCGTCTTAGTCTCTCGTTGGCTGACAGCTTTCCGTTCCCAATGTTCAGTACTTGTCGCGAAAACCCCTCGGCTGCAGTGTATATATGTATGTTCGTCTTGCCACAATGTTGACTATTTCAGGCAAACATTTATCTAGTGTTAATCAAGAAATTAAAGTAAAATTTCCTGAGGGCAATATCAATACATTCCCGAATGGCTGAACGTTTCCATGCAGATCCCGCGACAATGGATCAAGGACCTCAAGCAATTTTTTATGCGCCATTGTGCACTGATCTCATATAATTAGTTTAAATTTTTGTACTACTTTTTCCATACCGGATGTTCTGGAAATATTGCAAGTAGGAGTTTCGATGATTTATATGTTCAATGGCAGCTTAAGAGGTGAATTAGCAATGTTTCCACCTGGTAGCAATTCCAGGCGAAGCAATAGTTAAGGTTATGTAATTGTTTTAACGAACCGTTGCCATAAATAATCAATCTTATTTGGCGCTGTAAACGCCTAAGCCATTTTGGCAGAGGTCGACAAAGAACGCCAGTCGTTTCTCTCTGTGCCAACTGACGACAACGGGAAATGCCCCGTGAAGCCAAGTTCTTATCCACTTGGTCTCTCCCTCTTCCTCTGCTACCACCAGCGGATTGCGAGTTTAATACTTTCAGAACTGGAACGTCGCACTATGGGCTAAATCACATTTTTTTTGTTTAAAATCTAATGTAACGAGAAGGAAAAGAGCTAGCGCAATAATTTTTTGTGTGAATAAAGTTCAAGTTATGTCGGTTAAAGGAAAACTAAAGCGAACGTAAACACGCTTTAATTGAGGGGTTAAAATGAGGGGCGAAGTTGACCATATTCAAAAAATTTATGACCTTTCGATTTTCTTTTTGCTGTATCTCAGAGGCGAATCACGATATCGATACAATTTTTGTTTTAAATAGTAGTAAATGAAATGTACATTAAGAAAAGGCTTATTAGAATACCATCAACCCCTAAATTCAG
>NW_023463843.1:10318-12589 GCF_013731165.1 Rhagoletis pomonella | reverse complement strand
TGCATGAGTTAATGCAAATAAAAAAGGTTTATGAAAATAAGCGAGGCCGTTTTTCAACCGTATAAAATGTATATGCACATATTCTTATATACATATTTATCAAAATATTCAGAATGACGAAATGAATTGGATCAGTCTTGCCTGTTTGTAAACACGCTAACTCGAACAAAATTTAGATATTTTACCGAAAGTCGTTGCCGAAGTTGCATTTGGTATAATTTAGGTTAGTATTAAATTTTGGCGAAATCTGCCAATAACCACGACCACCTCCCATGTAGTAATCAACAATATTTATACCCGAGCGCACTTGTGCACAAGGGTATATTAATTTTGTTCACATAACGGTTGTTTGTAACAGCCAAAACGAATCGAGATAGATATAGACAAATGTATACATATATGCTCAGAATGAATAGAGAAATCGATTAAGCCATGTCTGTCTGTCCGTCCGTCTGTCCGTCTGTCTGTCCGTCCGTGTACACGATAACTCGAGCAAAAATTGAGATATCTCAACGAAATTTGGTATGTAGGTTTCTGTTAATCCAAGGTAGGTTGGTATTGAAAATGGGCGAAATCTGACAGTAACCACGCCCACTTCCCATATAACGGTAATTTCCAGAAATACGAAAACTGCGATATTTTAGAAACTACTGAAGATAATTCACTCAAAATTGATATTTGTAATAATTTTTAGACGAAAAATGAGAATATTATAAATTTTTGGAAAATGGGCGTAGCCACGCCCACTTATGGTTACATGTGTATATCTTGGTAACCGCTGCACCAATTTCTTCCAAGCTTGGCACAGTTATTGGCCTCGATACAGCATACTAAATGGCCGAAAATTTAAAAAATCGGACAATAACCACGCCCACATCCCATATAACGGTAATTTAGAGATATACAAAATCTTCGATAAATCAGTAACTATTAACGCTAATTTATTCAAAACGGATGCTTGCAACAATTCTTTACCAAGAAATATGCTTATGGTAAAATTTTGGAAAATGGACGTGGCACCGCCCACTTATGATAACATATACGTATATGGGTAACCGTTATACCAATTTGTACCAAACTCGGTACGGTTATTGTGCTTGCCACATAAAAGCCAATTATTAAAAATTATTGAATTCGGGCTAAAATTACGGCCGCTTTTCATATAACGGTAAATATCAGAAATGCTTGAAACTGCAATATTTCGCAATTTAAGGACGCTACTCAAAATTGGTACACCCCGGTTTACCATCTAGCGGTAGCTTTCGGAAAGGTGAAAAAACATATATTTAATACTTGCGCCGGGTATTTAATGTTCGGCTCCGCCCGAACTTAGACTTTCTTACTTGTTTTGTTTTATTATTTTCTTTTTTACCAATTTCGCTGTTAAAATTTACATTTCAAATATATCAACAAACATTTGTGGGTACTTTTGCACCAGTCATTGCCTATGGGTTAATGACAAAAGAATCCCATACATGCACAATATTTCATGTATTAATTTTCAAATAGGCATATTGTCAATGGCTGGTTTACTGTATACCAAGGCACATTAAACAGGTAGTATCAGTAGAGCAAAAACAACATTTGCGTGTATTTTGTTGTTGCTTCTGGTATCGAAAGTGTCAAAAACTGTTCTGAATTTTTTCTTCTAAATCAAAGCGTGCCATGTGAAATACCAAAAAATTATAAAAAATAAAAAATTGAAATTTGGAAAAAATAAAAATTGATGCAACTTTCTTTCCTAGTAAATTTGTTTGCTTCTCGAAGCATTGATCCATCCTTTACAAGGGCCAGTAATCAGCGGTTGTGCTGCTGAGTTGGGCGAACGTTCAAAAAGCTGCTATTCAATCGCTTGTTTTGTATGGAAAAAGGTTTCACATGCAAATGGATTTTAACAATTCAGAATTTTTGTGAAAAAAAATTAAAAATATTTGACATTTTCGAGACCAAATAATTTGAAAATAAAGCAAATCAGCTGCTCTACTGATACTACCTGTTCAATGTACCTTGCTGCATACTTTGGTTTTGATGTTATTTATTTGTTTATATATGTACGTGTATTTTCAACACATGTTTATATGTTAGTCCAAAAATTTTACAAATATGTGATTGTTTTATTATTGTTTGTAGAACTTTTTACACATTTTTATACGTTCATACTAATTTTTAAAAATTGTATGTATATTTACATGTTGATGTAAAAATAAAAGGAGAAAAAACGCTTCTGAAGATGCTAAGAAATTTAGCGAAACGTCGGGTTAAAACGTGAAG
>NW_023463843.1:8415-10218 GCF_013731165.1 Rhagoletis pomonella | reverse complement strand
TTCTTTTGATATATATTAACAGTTGCAAATCATTTACACTAGTTCACAAAAAATCTGTTTTGTTACAACTTTGCAAAATTTTACCACTTTTCCACTGCTTATATATAGCTGTTTACAAAAGTTGCAAAGTTTTTATGAAAGCGTAAAGCAATTTTAACAGTGTTACAATCAAAAGAAAGGTAATCGGTTTACCTTTCTTTTGATATATATTAACAGTTGCAAATCATTTATGGTGGTTCAGAAAAATTAAGTTTTCTTACAACTTTGCCAAATTTGACAAGTTGGACCTACACTTTGAAGGTGCTCCTGGCGTTGAAGGTGCTGAGGGCGGAAGGTACTCATGGTGCTCCTGGCGATGAAGGAGCTGAGGGTAGAAGGTACTGGTGGTGCTCCTGGCGATGAAGAAGCTGATGGCAGAAGGTTCTAATGGTGCTCCTGGCGATGAAGATGCAAGCGTTGAAGGTGCTGATAGTGAATCTGTAAACAAGCAAAAATATCAATTAAAATTTATAAAGATATAAAAAGTCTCAATACATACCTTAAGAATGTGACTAAGTCACTGCTGTTTTGCAATCTAAAAGAAGAAATTACATTATAATTAAATAAAATTGTTAAATACGTATTCTCACCTTCAAAATTTTCGTAGTGACATTTCTTCACAGTATGTATACTGTCAACTCTGAAGTTTCTAACTTTCTCGCTCTAACGCATAGAATTCTTGTTAGAGTACGAATTCTTATCGGGTATGTAGCTCTAACAAAGGGACATTTTTTGACAGTTCGAACAAAAAATTTGTAAGTGTGTGGGTGAGATGACTAAAAAGTTGTGAATGTGTTTGTAAATCGTTTGCATTTTAGGGGAAAGTGGTGAGCCGTGGCTGGCAGGGTATATATTGCTTGGTAGCGGCACACTATGGGCTAAATCACATTTTTTTTGTTTAAAATCTAATATAACGAGAAGGAAAAGAGCTAGCGCAATAATTTTTATTGGGATACCATCAACCCCTAAATTAGAGGTTGAAACAAGGGGTGAATGGCTAATACCCAGAAAATTCACTGAAAAACAGATGCTAGAAAAGACTGCCGAAAGATTATGCGTAGCTGTTACATCAGATTGGCCCAAAACTGCTATGAAGAGCAGTGAATTTTCTGGGTATTAGCCATTCACCCCTTGTTTCAACCTCTAATTTAGGGGTTGATGGTATCCCAATAAAATACACCTTGCAGAAATAATTTTGGAAATTGTTTTCGCCTCCTATGAAAACACTTTAGAATGTTTTTCAGTGAATTTTCTGGGTATTAGCCATTCACCCCTTATTTCAACCCCTAATTTAGGGGTTGATGGTATCCTAATAAGCTTTTCCTTAATCTATATTAAATTTACTACAATTAAAAAAAAAAATTGTATCGGTATCATGATTTTCCTTTGAGATACAGCAAAAAGAAAAGCAAAAGGACATCGATTTCTAGAATTTTCTTGTTTTCAGCAACTTACCCGTTATTTTAACCTCCAAATGAAGGGTTGATGATATCCCAATAAATCAATCCTTGCAGAAGTAATTATAGGAATCGTTTTCGGCACCTATGAAAACACTTTATAAGGTTTTTCAGTGAATTTTCTGGGTTTTAGCCATTCACCCCTTATTTCAACCCTGAATTTAGGGGTTGATGGTATTCTAATAAGCCTTTTCTTAATGTACATTTCATTTACTACTATTTAAAACAAAAATTGTATCAAAAAGAAAGCAGCAAAAAGAAAATCGAAAGGTCATAAATTTTTTGAACATGGTCAACTTCGCCCCTC
>NW_023463843.1:5877-8405 GCF_013731165.1 Rhagoletis pomonella | reverse complement strand
GAACCTATTATGTATGATTGTGAATATACATATGTAATCAATTGAAAATATTTACAGACTTGGCGTGTTAGCTACCGACGGATATTGCAGACCTTTTGATATAAATGCATCAGGTTATACTCGGTCCGAGGCTATAAATTGTTTATTCTTACAACGAAGGCGGGATGCTAAACGTATTTATGCGAGTGTTGTTTATTCAAAAACGAATTGCGATGGTTACAAACCTGAAGGAATTACATATCCATCGGGAAAACTTCAAGAGCAGCTAATTTCTGAATTTTATAATGAAATTGATGTTAAACCTAGTAACTTAGGATACTTAGAAGCTCACAGCACTGGAACTGTGGTCGGTGATCCAGAAGAATGCCGAGCAATTGATAGCGTGTTGTGTAGTCAGCGCCAGGAACCTTTACTGGTTGGTTCAGTGAAATCTAATATAGGTCACTCTGAGGCGGCGTCTGGTATATGTTCATTAATTAAAGCGTGCTTTGCATTTGAAACTGGAAAAATTCCTCCAAACATAAACTTCCGTGAGGTAAAACCTGAAATTGCTGCTTTATCGGAAGGCCGTCTAGTTGTGGTAAAAGATGTTGTGGATCTAGGGAAGCCTTATATAGGAGTAAATTCATTTGGTTTTGGTGGAGCCAATGCACATGCACTCTTAAAAGCGTTCGACAAACCTAAACTTAATAATGGCATACCATGCGATGATATTCCAAGATTGTTGACTTGGGCTGGGAGAACAGAGGAAGCCGTCAATCACATTTTCAATACTGTGGAAAAGAAGACTTTGGATGCTGAGTTTTTTGCATTATTACATAACATACAAAAAGAGGAAGTCACCGGAATGGTATTTCGTGGATTTGGTGTGTTCGAAAAATGTCAAACTAATCAAGCAAAGACTCTTGCTAGAGATGTCCAACATTTCACTGGCATAAAACGTCCTATTGTTTGGGTATTTAGTGGTATGGGTTCACAGTGGACAGAGATGGGAGCTTCGCTGATGCAGATTCCCACGTTTTTGCAATCGATAAAGCGAAGTCATAATACTTTACAATCAAAAGGGCTAGACCTAATAAGCATACTCACATCTGCAGATTTAAGTACTTTCGACAATATAATGCATTCATTTGTCGGTATTGCTGCAATTCAAATTGCTTTAGTCGACGTTTTGCGCTCTTTGAACATCGAACCGGATTACATTATTGGTCATTCCGTGGGCGAATTAGGATGTGGTTATGCTGATGGATGTTTCACAGCTGAACAAATGATTCTTGCTTCATACTACAGAGGGAAAGTTAGTCTAGAAATGGAGAAAATTAAAGGTTCGATGGCGGCAGTTGGAATGGGCTTCAAAAAGATTGCTAATATGCTGCCTGATGAAATTGAAGTAGCTTGCCGTAATAGTTCAGACTCTTGCACTATTTCTGGTCCAGCTAACGACGTTGCCAAATTTGTGGCCGATTTAAAAGCAAAAAGTATTTTTGCCAAAGAAGTTCCTTGTTCAAATATTGCTTACCATTCCCGCTACATAGCTCATATGGGACCTGAATTTTTGAAATATTTGCAGCAAATAATACCAAATCCGAAATCCAGAAGTGAAAAGTGGCTCAGTACAAGTGTCCCAAAAAATGAATGGGATCAACTAGGGCGTAATCTGTGCTCAGCGGAGTATCACGCTAATAATCTTTTAAATAGTGTTCTATTTGAGGATACTTTTGATCTGTTGCCCAATAATGCAATAACGATTGAAATTGCACCCCACGGATTGTTGCAAGCTATTCTAAAGCGATCAATGCCGAAAGGAGTACATATTCCCCTTACCCAACGTAATAACAAAAACAACACTTTGTTCTTCCTCTCCGCATTGGGAAAGTAAGTATCTAAAAAGGTGCAAAAGTATTACATGACTAAATACATGTGTAAACTGATTTTCAGATTGTTTAGCAACGGTGTTACATTCCCTGTAGATATGTTATATCCAAAGGTAGAATTCCCAGTGTCGAAAGGTACTTCAGGTATAAGTTCACTGGTGCGTTGGGATCACAGTGAAGATTGGTTTGTAACAAAATATGAAAACATGAAAACTAAGTCGAGTGGAGAGCGGTTATATAAAATAAATTTGAGTAGCGATAATGAAGAATTTATGAGCGGACACGTGATTGACGGTAAAATTTTAATTCCGGCTACTTGTTATCTTCAGTATGTATGGGAGACATATTCTTTGATGTACCACGGTCCTAGCTACATGGACGTTCCGGTTGAGTTCGAAGATGTACGTTTCTTGCGGGCAACAAATATGTCATTAAATGGAAATGTAGAGCTGAACGTCATGATTCATTATGGAACTGGACAATTTGAGGTAATAAATATTACGTTTTTTTTTTTCATATACATTAGATGCCTTATTTTGCTAAGGTATTTCAGAGTAGTAACCCAGTGGGAATTAGGAGCACGTAATAATACCTTATTAGCAACTTCCTCTTCACCTGGCAGTCATTACCATTTCCCTGCCGAACGTCCCTTAC
>NW_023463843.1:0-5777 GCF_013731165.1 Rhagoletis pomonella | reverse complement strand
CTCTTCACCTGGCAGTCATTACCATTTCCCTGCCGAACGTCCCTTACTTTTACAAAGGCATGGCCGCCTTATGTAAGTAGGAATTTAGAATGTACATTTGGTATCAGACATACTTCTGAGCCGCTTTACAAAGTAAGTTACGTGTAATGCAGAGCAGTCGCTCGGAGTAGTTCGGTGCTTGGAAATAACTTCGGCTGCACGTTATTTTGCAACTGACAACGTAATGTGTCTTCGGAGGTGTTCATTTTGCCCTTTACTAGTAGATGACATTGGCCATGATGACAATTTTGGTACTAAAAACTGAAAGAAAACATGGCTTACCTCGCAAGGTGCTTACCTATTTTCCCAGTGGGAAGTATTTTTTAAATATTATTTGTGGACGCATCAGACATGTGTAGAAGATTACAACTTTTTTTTTTTAATTTTACCTTGGTCGCTAGATAAACAACGAAAATTATGTTCGCACTGTAGTCGGTAACGGCGAACATCTTTGTTCCTTGCATCTTGAGCCTCTTCTGACATCTGTCCTATTTGTAAAATGCAGTGTTCAATGATTCATTTTCCATGGTAAAGCACCTTGTGGACTGTTACTGGCATATAGTACCAAGAATATTCATATAAGAAAAGTTGCCTTGTAATCGCTGCATACTCTTCGAAAGCGTTGGCATTAATGGCATAACCACATGCCATTAATTCCAATAAAACATGGAAACGTTTTATTAGCGTTAAATTAATTTCAGTGATTTGAGCAGATTTTTCTGCATTCCTAAAAAAAGATCTTGCGGTGTTGCCATCGTTGGTGTTACCGGTACTGTGCTTAGGCATGTCTATGAGTAATCCCATCTCTTGTTGAAACTTTCTTTGAATACATTTTTTTCTTTCTGCCACTTTTTCTTTATGTTCTGCTGATCTGATTTGCAATGTTTTCACTTCAAGTCTATATGATATATGTAATAGGCACTCCATGTATCTAATCCAAGAAAGTAGCGGTGATAAACCAAACTCGAGCATATTTGTGTCTATCGTTTTGGTAACTAAAGAACTTGGATTGTTCATATCCTTAGGATTTGCTTCACATACATAACACGTCTGAGTAGAGTTATAGCTGGATAAGGCATTACATACCTTGCTATGAGCCATACACAAAATTAACGATCACTTTATCGAAATCTTGGCTTCGTTTATAATAACTTCTGTAGGTCATAAATCATTTATTTGTTTCTTCTACTTCTTTAATAATAAAGTCTGCAGTTTCTTTTGCAAATGTAAATTTAATAGGACGACAATATCTCGGGGAAGACGGCGCAGGATTTTGGAATATAAAAATTAGTTTCCCTCTTGCATTAAAGTGATATATTTGCATTCGCACCATTGACGCACTAAACAAGTTTTCATCGCTTGTAAAATCTTTTGATCTTGCTTGCTTGTACCGATTTTGTGTCGCTCCATCACAACCCCATTATGACAAGAGTTAACGGACTCTGATTTTAAAACGTCTTCAAGTGCCAGACAAAGCCTTTTTAATGTGTGATCAATTAACGACTGTAAACGAACTTCAGCGAATGATTCAGTGATGGTTATGTTTTCTGGATAACATAACTTCTTTGCGGATTTTACCTTATCATATGAAGGATATATGTTCGAGCTACCCTGTTCGCCATACTTTCTTATTACATTGTACCTCTCAGTTGATAAATCAGCATCTATAATCAGCGCAAGTGCTTCATCTGGAGGGTACCGTTTCGGAACAGCACTCTTAATTCTGCATTTCTTCAGAACAGTATCTCTTTCTGGAGAGGCGTTAAATAGTTCTTTTACAATTCCGGCAGAGTCTCGTTTACCTGCAGATCGGATTTTCATTTCACCTGCCATAAACGGTGTTCATTGCATGCATTTCTTCCTAGCTCTATTGCTTTTCTAGATTTTGTTCGTGAAGAACAATCATTGAAATCTTTAGTTGGCCTACCAGCAGTTCCTTTGTCCCTCGATTTTATTACTATTGACGGTATGCATATTTTTGTCTTTAGCCATTCACTATTATTGTCTAAAAATCGTTTTTTTACCCTATATGCTTTAACCCACCCACAGTATACAGTAATCCAGATAGGCAAAACAAAAAGGCTGCGTTTCTTTATACATTCCGGATAATCCCATTTCACAGCCGGAATAAACAGAATGCTTTTGAAATATACGTTAACATATCATCAGGAACGTTCTAAAGAATAAGTAAACAAAAAAGTTTATTCCAAACGTTCAGAATGAATAAAGAAATTCAGCCAAAATGTAAATATGCTTATTTGACAATTTATTTGAATGTATTGAATGATATTTTTTCACAGTTGTCGTTTTCTTTAACCCAAATGAATCCTGTTTCAATATTTTCTTATAGTGAAAAATATTTTCAAGTCACATAAAATAAAACAACAAGAAAAATTCCAAGCAAATCAGGCTTGTAGCATAAGCGGTTATAACTGGATGCAGTTCCTACACAAGTCATATCGTGTTCCGAACACAACTTTGAGTGAATAATGGTGGGCTGACTTTGGAAAATGGTCCCATAAGTTAGGGGGTAAAACAAGTATTACTTAGCTTAAAGGTAGAACTCACTAAATTTGTATGCATTTGTTCAGCCGCTTATTCTCATTTGAAAAGGATAATGCATGAGTTAATGCAAATAAAAACGGTTTATGCAAATAAGCGAGGCCGTTTTTCAACCGTATAAAATGTATATGCACATATTCTTACATACATATTTATCAAAATATTCAGAATGACGAAATGAATTGGTTCAGTCTTGTCTGTTTGTAAACACGCTAACTCGAACAAAATTTAGATATTTTACCGAAAGTCGGTGCCGAAGTTGCCTTTGGTATAATTTAGGTTAGTATTAAATTTTGGCGAAATCTGCCAATAACCACGACCACCTCAACAAAATTTTTGTTTTATTATTTTCTTTTTTACCAATTTCGCTGTTAAAATTTACATTTCAAATATATCAACAAACATTTGTGGGTATTTTTGCACCAGTCATTGCCTATGGGTTAATGACAAAAGAATCCCATAAATGCACAATATTTCATGTATTAATTTTCAAATAGGCATATTGTCAATGGCTGGTTTACTGTATACTATGAACCCACCTGTCTTTAAAATTTTGACTTAAACGCTTACAAAATACGCCAAGTTTTTCGTCATCAATTTTTGTGTGTGAGCCACTGCTTTGTTACTCCTCATATGTTCAATAATAGAAGCACAGCGATTTTTTCAACAGTATTTAGCCAAATATCGAATAGTTGATGGTTGATTATTTCACAGGACATTTTAAATTTTTAATCAGAAATATCGGAGATGTGAACCGCTGCAGCCTCTTTTTATTGAAACTCGTACACAAAACTCTCACGCCTCTTTCGATGTAAACTGCAGGCCCGTACTCGCCCGTGTTACACAAATATGATATATACGTGCACTTTTGTAATTTTAAGTAGATTTTACTACTACCTATTATTATAATACGTAACTACATTTTTTTTTTTAAATAGAGATGATCTTTGAAACTAAGGCCAGTCAGATCGGGCATTTCTCTGTGAGTCGGTTACTTTTTCATAGAACGCAAACAATTCTTCATTGTTTTTTCGTTACAATCGTACTTTGGAAACAAAACACAAAAATTATCTAAAACTGATTTATGGCTTAGGAACCGGCTTTTCATATTAGCAATATATGTCTCAAGGAAGTGGAATGTAAAAAACAATGCCATAGTATGCCTCGGCGTCTCCGGTTTTCACATTAAAACGATTCATCTGGCGACTGCTTTATCGCCATACTTTGATTTTTGTGCCTTTTTTCTTCTTCTACGTGTTCGAAAAACAAATTAAAGTTTTTTTCTGCATTTTGTCGCATTTCTTAAATTTTTTATAGATATTAGCGTGATACAAATAACTTGTACGGTATTTCACTGTGACAAATAACGACTTTTTTCGCAATTGGAAAAAATACAACTTTGAAACTCTTTTTAATACACTTTTTCATTTTTCTACTGGCGGAATTACAGAACGCGGTAGATAATACGAATTTCGAATACTCGCAAGTTACAAAGAATTTGGACTATTAAACGGACAGGGTGGCGACGAATAACTGTTACGCAGTTTTTTTTTATTTTTTTAATAAAAAGATCCTTGATGGACTTTGTGAAAAAAGTATTTTATTGTTAATTTTCCACTTTAGCAACTCTTGCAAAAATTTGTAAAATTAAATAGTCCGTGATCGAATAAATTATTCAATAACAAATAAAAAGTAAAATAAGTAAGAAAGTCTAGGTTCGGGCGGAGCCGAACATTAAATACCCGGCGCAAGTATTAAATATATGTTTTTCAGCTTTCCGAAAGCTACCGCTACATGGTAAGCCGGGGTGTATCAGTTTTGAGTAAACTAGCGTCCTTAAATTTCGAAATATTGAAGTTTCGGGCATTTCTGAAATTTACCGTTATATGAAAAATGGCCGGAATTTTAGTCCGATTTCAATAATTTTCAAGTTTTGCTTTTATGTGGCAGGCACAATAACCATACCGAGTTTGGTTCAAATTCGTGGAACGGTTACCGAGATACACACATATATGTGATCACTAGCTTATACCCGCGGGTTTCACCCCGCGCTTTTATACAAATACTAGCTTATACCCGCGGGTTTCACCCCGCGCTTTTATACAAATATAAAAAATAATTTAATGATGTTAGATTTTATTTCTGTGCCCATTTCGTTATAACTCGTTATTTTTTAAGCGAGTTAAGGTATTTAGGCCGTTTAAAACTATGAAATTATAAAATCTCGTCTGCGCGCTAGGTATACGAAAGATATCAAGTTTACCTCAAAATGGTTCCAGGTGTACGACGCGTGAACGTGTAACCTTCTTGGAGGTGCCACGGCAGGTTCTAATATTTCCAACTCAAATTTAGTAAACTGGCCTTGATAAAATACCACTTCTCATTACTGTAGCAAATGCCTCAAGAGAGCTTTAGATTATAAGGCCGAACCTGGCTCACCCTTTTCCAGCTAATGAAATTTATTCTGTCAGTACGGCACTCATAAAATAAATCTCCTTAACAAATTTAAAATACTTATTATATATTAAGAAGTTTTTAGCATGTATGAGAGGCGACATGCCTCCTTTTTTAATAACTCACATTTTTTCCATGAGCAATTGATGCATTTTGTATACACAACTCCATACCAAGTTCCAGTATTCTTCCACAAGCACTTCCAGGGATATGTGGCAAGAAAAAGTGTTGGTTCTACCAATTTTATAAGTTCGTGAAACGACTTTAAAAGCTTTATTTCAAAAAAGGTTACAATTAGATTCGTATTCAATATTTCATTATTTAATTTTAATATACTCACATTTGGTTTTCCCAACCGCACGTTTTTTCAGTCGTAAGCAAAAGAAAAAGAAATTTACCAAAAAGGAAGTAATATGTGAAAGGAAGTAGAAAAGGGTTACCTAGTTGCGCTTAAACAAACGAAGTTAAAGCGTTGCCTGATAGGTTTATTGTGCGGTCTGAAAACCAAGTATGAGTTTAAGCGAATTGATTAGCCAGTGACGGTGTTTCCAACATTCTCCCCCCGGTATCTCCCTCATGAGGGAATACCCCTGTACATTTAAACACCGGCTCGAGATACGTCCAATACGGCTAATTTCGTTGCTGGCCGATGATACTGTCCCTGCGTAGTTCGAACGATGGCACTTCTGACCTGGCCATCCTTTCCTGGTATTGTAGATACG
>NW_023463842.1:7810-12591 GCF_013731165.1 Rhagoletis pomonella | reverse complement strand
TCCCAATGTATGCGTACCATAACAAATCATATACATAAATAGGTAAGTATGTATTTGTTTATATATTTGGATTGGTGCTTATTAAGGTGATTTTTAAATAAATAAAAAAAGTTATTGTTTTATTTTAAGCCACTGAAAAGAAACATCACAATCACTTGTACAATAGTTGCGCACATTTTCTCGAAATTGACAAGCATTTTTATAAGAACACTAGCTTATACCCGCCCACGTTTTAATACAAATATGAAAAATAATTTAATGATGTTATATTTTATTTCTGTGCCCATGTTGTTATAGCTCGTTATTTATTAAGCGAGTTAAGGTATTTAGGTCGTTTAAAACTATGAATTTATAAAATCTCGTCTGCGCGCTAGGCATACGAAAGATATCAATCCCTCTAAGTTTACCTTGAAATGGTTCCAGGGATACGACGCGTGAACGTGTAACCTTCTTAGAGGTGCCACGGCGGGTTCTAATATTTCCAACTCAAATTTAGTAACCTGGCCTTGATAAAATACCACTTCTCATTACTGTAGCAAATGCCTCAAGAGGTATGTATGCATCATGAGAGCTTTAGATTATAAGGCCGAACCCGGCTCTCCCTTTTCCATTAAATAAAATTTTTTCTATCAGTAAAATAAATCTCCATAACAAATTTAAAATACTTCACGAGATTTTCTATCCTTCCAGAGATATGCATTAAGAAATTTTTAGTATGTGTGGAAGGCGACATGCCTGCTTTTTAATAACTCACATTTTTTCCATGAGCAATAGATACATTTTGTATACACATCTCCAACAAGTTCCTCTTCCACAACACTTCCAGGGATATGTGGCAAGAAAAAGTCAATTTGTACAGGAAGTGCCACGCCCCTTTTCTTATAACCCTAATCTTCTTCCATGAATTTAGGATTGATTTTACATACCCCAGTACCAAGTCCCAGTACTCTACCATGAACACCTCTAGAGATATGCAGTATAAACAAGTAAATTTGTACGGGAGGCACCATGCCCGCTTTTCGAATAATGCAAATTTTTCTCCATGAGTATGGAATAAATTTTGTATACACATCTCGGTGCCAAGTTCCAGTCCTCTGCAATATACATCTCCAGAGATATGCAGCATAGATAAATCAATTTGCATGGAAGTTGCCACACCACCTTTTCCAATAACTCTAATTTTGCTCCATGAGTATGGTATTAGTTTCACATACATACATACATATGTATTTCCATACCCAGCTTGAGTACTTTACCCCATACATTTGAAGAGATATGCAATATGAAACTTTCAGTCAGTATGGGAGATGCTACGCTTCTTTTCAAAAAACGTCCATTTTTCTCCGTGAGTATGAATATGATTTCCCACAGTGTTGGCAAAATGTTAATCTGATTAACGATTAATATGTTAATCGCGTTTGACGATTAAAATTAATTAGTTGTAATCAACTATACGATTAATGGTTAAATTGTTTAATCGTTAATCGCTGGCTGCGATTATGATTAATTAATTTTAATCCAATTAAAAATAAAATCTGATTAAGTTGTTTAGTTTGTCCGAATTTGAAACAAGACACCAGTCATAGTAATTATTTTGTGTTTATGCCTATAAAAAGCACATAATATAAAAAAATTAGAATTATTGTTATTAGTAATACATAAACTGGGAACTTTTACAAACCTGGTTTATAATCCTTTGTTGGTATAGATCTTAATGAAAATGCACACCAAATTGCTCAGATTGATGAGGAAACCCGACTTAGCCATACCGGATTAACTTGCTTTGTGTGCACAGGAAAATTACAGCACAAACTAATTAATCATCAAACCTACTTGATCAAATTAAGAGTTAGTGATTAAAAATTCATTTTTTTAACCGCGGTTACGATTAACTGTTTCTTCTTCTTCTTTTTTGGCGCTGTAACCGCCTAAGCGATTTTGGCCGAGTTCAGCAAAGCACGCCAGTTGTTTCTCCTCTGTGCCAACTGACGCCAATTGGAAACGCAAAGTGAAGCCAAGTCCTACTCCACCAGCGGGTTCCGAGTTGAATACTTTCAGAGCTGGAGCGTCGGTGTCCATTCGAACGACATGACCAAGCCAGCGGAGCCGCTGTATTTTAATTCGCTGCACTATGTCCATATCGTTGTAAAGCTCATACAGCTCATCGTTCCATCGTCTGCGGTACTCGCCGTCGCCAACGCGTAAAGGCCCGTAAATCTTCCGCAAAATCTTTCTCTCAAACACTGCAAGAGCCGCCTCATCGGATTTGTCATTGTACATGCTTTTGCGCCATATACCAGCACGGGCATGATGAGTAACTTATAGAGCGTGGTTTTCGTACGTCGAGAGAGGACTTTACTCCTGAATTGCCTACTCAGTCTAACGTAGCACTTGTTGGCAAGAGTGATTCTACGTTGGATTTCAATGCTGACATTATTATCGGTGTTAATACTGGTTCCCAAGTAAACGAAATTCTCTACTTTCTCGAAATTGTAACTGTCAACAGTGACGTAGGTGCCAAGGCGCGAATGTTCTGACTGTTTGTTTGATGACAGGAGATACTTCGTCTTGTCCTCGTTTACCACCAGACCCATTCGCTTTGCTTCCCTATCCAACTTGGAAAAGGCAGAACAGGCTTCTCGGTTTTTGCTACCGATGATGTCGATGTCATCGGCATAAGCCAGCAATTGCACGGTCTTGTAGTAAATTGTTCCTGAGCGGTTCAGTTCTGCAGCTCTTATTATCTTCTCCAACATCAGATTAAAGTAGTAACATGAAAGGGAGTCGCCCTGTCTGAAACCCCGTTTTGTGGCGAACGGCTCGGAGAGGTCTTTTCCAATTCTGATGGAGCTGGTGGTATTGCTCAACGTCATTTTACACAGCCGTATGAGTTTTGAGGGGATGCCAAATTCAGACATAGCGGCGTATATTCAACTCCTTTTAGTGCTGTTGAAAGCGGCTTTAAAGTCGACAAATAGGTGGTGAGTGTCGATCCTTTTCTCGCGGGTCTTTTCCAAGATTTGGCGTATTGTGAATACCTGGTTTATGGTGGATTTGTCAGGTCTAAAGTCACACTTTGACGGTGGGCTTCAGTCTTTCACACAATACGCTCGATAAGACCTTGTAGCCTATGCTTAGAAGGCTGATCCCGCGGTAGTTGGCAGGGTCACCTTTCTTGTGGATTGGGCAGAGCACACTTAAATTCCAGTCGTCGGGCATGCGTTCATCTGACCATATTCTGCACAAGAGTTGATGCATGCACCTTATCAACTCCTCGCTGCTGTACTTGAATAGCTCAGCTGGCAGGCTGTCAGCTCCAGCGGCTTTGTTGTTTTTCAGCCGCGTTAATGCTATACGTACCTCGTCATAGTCAGGCGGTGGAACGACGACTCCGTCATCATCGACTGCGGGCTCGGGTTCTTCTTCTCCACAACTTTCCGTGCTGCTACCATTTAGTAGGGCAGAAAAGTGTTCCCTCCATAATTTAAGTACGCTCTGGACATCACTTACTAGGTCGCCATTATTGTTCTTACAGGAGTGCGCCCCGGTCTTTAAACCTTTCGTAAGTCGCCTAACTCTCTGGTAAAATTTTCGAGCATTCCTCCTGTCGACCAGCATTTCAAGCTCTTCGCACTCACGTATTTCGGCCTCTCTCTTCTTGTTGCGGCAAATACGTCTCGCTTCCCTCTTCAGATCCCTATAGCGGTCCCACATAGCGCGCGTTGCGCCCGATCGCAGCGTGGCCCTGTAGGCGGCATCTTTTTTCCCTGCAGCTTTCTGACACTCCTTATCGTACCAGTTGTTCTTTCGGGCTCGCTGAAATCCGACTACTTCTTCGGCGGCGGTACTTAATGAGCGGGAAATGTGGTTCCACTGCTCGAATATGTCGGTTTGTTGAAGAGTGCTCTCTGAGAGCAGGTGTGAGAGTCGAGTAGCGAAAGCGATGGCTGTCTGTTGTGATTGCAGCTTTTCGACGTTAAGCTTTCCTTGCATATTTAGGCGCACATTTTTTTGCTGCACAGAGGGGGGTGCGTATCTTGGCTGCAACAAGATAGTGGTCCGAGTCGATGTTTGGGCCTCGGAGTGTGCTTACGACTAAAACACTGGAAGCGTGCCTTCCGTCTATCACAATATGATCGATTTGGTTTCTCGTTTTTCGATCCGGAGACAGCCACGTAGCTTGATGGATCTTTTTATGCTTGAACCTAGTACTGAATACTACCATGTTTCGGGCCCCGGCTACCATGTTTCGTGGAGGCTGAATTTTCCGACGGCGGTTCCAAATATCCCTTCCTTGTCCACCCTGGCATTGAAGTCGCCAAGCACGATTTTGATATCATGACGGGGGCAGCGCTCGTACGCGCGCTCCAAGCGCTCATAGAAGAGATCCTTGGATGCCGCATCATTTTCTTCCGTCGGGGCATGGGCGCAGATGAGCGAGATGTTGAAGAATCTCGCTTTGATGCGGATTGTGGCTAGACGCTCGTCCACCGGGGTGAACGACAGTACTCGGCGACGGAGTCTCTCTCACACCACAAATCCAACTCCGAATTTGCGCTCCTTTACATGGCAGCTGTAGTAGACGTCGCAAGGCCCCAGACATTGTTTGCATTGCCCCGTCCAACGCATTTCTTGTGATTAAAAATTAATTTTTTTAATCGCGGTGACGATTAACTGTTTAGTCAGTTTAAAATTAATCATGATTAACTGTAACCAGATTGAATTTAATCGGAGTAACTAATCGATTAAAAAATGAATCGATTAATGCCAACATTGATTTC
>NW_023463842.1:2909-7710 GCF_013731165.1 Rhagoletis pomonella | reverse complement strand
TCAAACGTAGGTCATAAACTATCTCTGTGCGAAATTTCATGCAAATCCGTTCAGACGTTTCCGCGTATTAATTTAATTAAACTTTGTTAGCAGGTGGCAACTCTCAAAAAAGTAGCCTATTTTCCAACCTAGGTCATAAGCTATCCGTTTGCAGAATCTCATGCAAATCTGTTCAGTCGTTTCCGCGTGTTAATTGAATTAAACTTTTTTAACAGGTGTCAACTCTTAAGAAAAGTAGCCTATTTTCCAATCTAGGTCATAAGCTATCTGTGTGCAAATTTTCATGCAAAATATCCCAAACATCCAAACATACAAACTTTCACATTTATAATATTAGTAAGATATAAACTGTCTTTGCATAGATGACATGGTTTCAGGTAAAGTTTTTGACTGAAAGTTATTGCTTGCGCTTTGAGGACCTGTCAACACCGGTGTTAAATAATTATGTAAAATACAGCAAGCTTTTACCACCAAGTCAGTTTTACTTGTATTTCAATAGGACTATGAAATATCCTAAAACGCGAGGCAAGTCTTCCAAAAGCCATTTCTACTGTTAATCTGTAGTTGAACACCTCTTGAGAAGGATTGAGGTTCAAGTTTTTGTTGTTACCTTTAAGGAAATGATGATCTAAGCCAAAAATGTCGTCACCAATAAAAAAAAATGTTTTGCAGAGCTGTTTGTTAAACGCCATTTTAGCGCCATTTCCCCTTATTCTCAAATATTGAATTAATAAATTATTACACACAGATGCATATAAATAAAAAGATTAATTTAAAATGATGCTAAAAAAAAACTTTTTTTATTTCAAAACAAGAAGATTTATACAAATAAATTCAACTATTTGCTTTAATTTTAATTTTAATTGTAATAAAAAATTTAAGCAAGCAATGAAAGTGAATTAACCTATATTAAAAGGTTAATTCTTTAATATATTCTCTACCTTTCACACTATTTACATAACAAAAAAAAATCCCTTTCTCTTATCATTTGCCACTCGAAATCGTTGGCAACACTGTTTGCATCAGAGGCGTGAGCGACTTATTCTCTTCATTCTCTCCTCGTTTAGCAAAATTGAAATATATGATTGTGTGAGTTTTGGTCACCTCTGCAGACAATCAATAATAGCATTAAGTACTTCCGGCACAAATTTGCTGATTGTATTCCGCGATACTCTTGACAAAAGCTCTAAGGATCGGTACGAGTCTCCTGAAGCAATAAGTAATAGCGAGGCGAATCCTGGGAGTTATGGCGTCACGCATTATCGAGTCCTTTTTTTATCTTTTGATCAACCTTTAAATGTATAAATAAGATATTATGTTTACCATAATTATATATGTATGCGCAAACGTTTGTAAAATATTTAAACATTTTACCATTGCGAGTAGCTCTTCGAATATTTGTATATTTATTCGGAAAAAATTGTGGAAATCTTGGCCACTTTCCCACAAAACATTCTTCAGAAGATGAGCTTCCATGCTGAATAATTCCCCTTTTTCTAAAAATGGGTTTACCTAAAACTTCGGAGGGCTTCTTCGTAGCTCTCCAGTCCATAAATGTCTGAGTTTTTTTCAAGTCTTTTAAGGCCTCTAGTGCGCGAATTGTGCGTTTTCGTTGTCTTGAATACATTTTGGTAATGACGCAGCCTACGACTACATCCAAAGGTGGTCAAACAAACTTGAAAATAGTATCAAGCCGCACAAAAGTTTTTTGAGAAAAATGTGAATCAGCCCAACGGGACTGAAAGTAAGCTGCTCCCCAAGGAAGCAAGTAGGGAGCAGTACAACAGCAAATTAAAAAAAAAATATTTCTAACAATGCTCAGAAATAAATATTATTTTGATTAATAACATAAAATATTTTGTTTTGAAAAAAGTTAATTTATGTACAAAAATGTGTATGTATGTATGTATAACACATAGAAAAGAAGAAAAAAACCATGGTTATAAGGACACGTAGGGAGCAGTACAAAAGCAAATTAAAAAAAAAATGTATTTCTAACAATGCTCAGAAATAAATATTACTTTGATTAATAACATAAAATATTTTGTTTTGAAAAAAGTTAATTTATGTACAAAAATGTGTATGTATGTATAACACATAGAAAAGAAGAAAAAAACCATGGTTATAAGGACACTTAATAAAACCATCAAATGGTTTACAAATACGATACTATTTTATTAAAATAAATTTGCATGTATCGCTTTTTAAATGCTTTACTTGAGCGCTCGCCAAGGGCTTCTTTTAGAGAAGTAAGGGAGCGCTTCCTTCTAATGACACACAATGTTAAAATACAATGAAGTGCGAAATTAGGAAGTGAAATATGCACGCACCTTTGGTCTGGAAAATATCCTCTAACTTAGCTGCTTCAAGTATGTAAATGTGCACGTACTCCAAATTGTAGATGTACACGTACTCCACGTTTTACTGCATAAATGTGCACCACTAAGTTTGAAAAGTGCCCTTTACTCGACGTCTTAGCAAACTATACTCACTGCAACATTGTGTTTTAAATTACCATTGACTTCACGGCTCCGCTATTCGATTCAAAGTGTTCTTTATTTTATGTTATTTTCTAACAAGCATTCTTGCAGTTATGCCTTACGATAGAAGCACAAAATTACTCAAGGTCTAACCACATAATGCTTAATCTATTACTTAGAATAAAATCCTTACACTCTGTACAGACTACTACTACAACTCGGTCGTCCTGACATTTAGAATCTCCTGATTTTACGCCGAAATACTTTCTGCTATGTATCTGGCCTATCTCTGGACTCGTCTCTTCGAACCCCGGACTTTTTACATTGGCACCATGGTTTGAGGTTTGTCACCGACCAGGTGCCTTTATATGGTATCTGTGATTGCTGAAATCCCTCTACGTCTTCCACTAAGTAGCGGCCGTTTTCTAAAATCTTAGATACTTTGTATGGTCCCTTAAACTTGGAGATTAACCTACTGGACGCTCCTGCTTGTGAATTAAGGTTAGAAATTAGAAATTACTACATAGTCTCCTACCTCGATTTTATGCGGTCTTCGAGAGGTGGCTTTATAGAGTGCGGTCCATCCTATTTATTTTAAGGGGCTTTGGGAGACCAGACCCCTCCCCCTCCGCCCCACCCCAAAATAATTGTACAAATAACTAGACGTTTCTCAGGTAAAGGCTAGTCAATTTCCTCAAAGGGCAAGTTTTAACTACTGGCGGACATTTCATGGGCTAATCTTTGTCTAAAGCAGCTAGCTCAAGCGTTTAACCTGGGCTTAAACCACTTCCGTGCACAGAAAAACTGGCCCTAAAACAGACTCATGACCCACATTAACTTCGATAAGCTACGGATGTACAAAAATAAATGGAATAATTGATATCTCGCTTATTTGTTGTTAAATTTCTTCGCCGTGAAATCCCTTTTCCATTAGAACAGAGTTATCTTATACATGTTTCCATTAAAGCAGTCAGTAAAGTAAAGTATACATTAAAGCCAGTCTCCCGACTTAAGCTACTATGCCACATACATATATGACTCTTCAACTATCAAGAATGAATTAATGATGTGCAAAGAGCGCATAGTTTATTGCTTTCGGGCCGGTTACTCAAAGTCTGGTTAAAACTTATCTCTGATTAAACATCGTTATCGACTCCCTGTTATATGAATGGAGTCGAATACGTCGATAACAATGTTTCACCGGAGATTAGTGTTAACCAGACATTGAGTAACCGGCCCTTAATCTGTTATGGGTTACTGTTCGCCGCACCTGGTAGCATGCCATATATTTCACCATATAATAAGTTTTCTAGAGCGTATGGCAACACCAAAACTGCATGGAATGTCTGTTCCTTGCGGACAGAGTCGCCGATTGTCACTAGTTCCTGCAGGTTTGTTCGCCAATTTTTTTTTCGGTTAATAAACGCTTTCCAGCGGAGGCTAATAATAGTTGTGACAGCTGTCTGTAACTGCTCGTCTTCGCAGGATTGAGTGTATGTCTGGACACAAATGTTAGAAAATAGAGAGCAATATATATCCGGGCGTGTATTTTGGCACCTATTGCGGTGACTTGGTAGTTTGACAGCTACGTTTCCCCTTGTACTAAAGCGTTCTGGCGGCAACATTTTAGATATTCTGATATAGAGCCAGTGGCAATCGATAACTTTTTCGGCATGGTACACGAATAAATTGAGTTTTGCTGTGGCAACCGCAAGGAAAAATCTTGACATTTGGGGAAAAAACCACACAAATGCTCGTGCAGAAGCTCTATTTTGTGTGTTGCTGAAATTGTTAAATTTACATCTATTTTATAACTTGCAAGTAACGTACGTTCTTTTGTTTTATCAGATTCCATTTTCATTCTTTATTACCGCCCACAGTATTCTGCCTTATCCTGAGTTTCCCCCAAAAATTGTTCATTCGCCCTTGGTAAATACATGGAAACCAAAAGTGAAAAGTGAACCGGTTCGGAAAAAAAATTAAACTCATGATAAGGCTGATTACATTTAGAAGCTGTCAAATTTTACCTAGCACATGATCTAGATAAAATTCTGACGTTCGTATTCACCACAAAACTGTCAAATTGGTAAACTAGAAATTTTCAAAGATTTTTTGGTTGCGGTTAAGTCCGAAAAAAAAAATAAAAATACTTGCAAAGGAGTCACGGCAACCCCGGATTTTTTTTGATATTCCTCCTTGCACTGCGGCAAATTCCATTGCGAAGAGTAACGGAACTAGTCCAAATGACGCAGTGCCCGTTATTTTTCCAAATGGAAGATCCTCGCCCAGCCGACATGACTAGCTACAGTGCACCCCATTGT
>NW_023463842.1:0-2809 GCF_013731165.1 Rhagoletis pomonella | reverse complement strand
GAAAGGACACGACCTTGTGGAACCCCCTGTTTTATTTTTCTAAGTTTGTGGTGAATACGAACGTCAGAATTTTATCTAGATCATGTGCTAGGTAAAATTTGACAGGTTCTAAATGTAATCAGCCTTATCATGAGTTTAATTTTTTTTTCCGAACCGGTTCACTTTTTACTTTTGGTTTCCATGTATTTACCAAGGGCGAATGAACAATTTTTGGGGGAAACTCAGGATAAGGCAGAATATTGTGGGCGGTAATAAAGAATGAAAATGGAATCTGATAAAACAAAAGAACGTACGCTACTTGCAAGTTATAAAATAGATGTAAATTTAACAATTTCAGCAACACACAAAATAGAGCTTCTGCACGAGCATTTGTGTGGTTTTTTCCCCAACTGTCAAGATTTTTCCTTGCGGTTGCCACAGCAAAACTCAATTTATTCGTATACCATGCCGAAAAAGTTATCGATTCCCACTGGCTCTATATCAGAATATCGATAATGTTGCCGCCAGAACGCTTTAGTACAAAGAGAAACGTAGCTGTCAAACTACCAAGTCACCGCAATAGGTGCCAAAATACACGCCCGGATATATATTGCTCTCTATATTCTAACATTTGTGTCCAGACATACACTCAATCCTGCGAAGACGGGCAGTTACAGACAGCTGTCACAACTATCACTAGTCTCCGCTGGAAAGCGTTTATTAACCGAAAAAAAATAGGCGAACAAACCTGCAGCAGCTAGTGACAATCGGCGACTCTGTCCGCAAGGAACAGACATTCCATGCAGTTTTGGTGTTGCCATACGCTCTAGAAAAATTATTATATGGTGAAATTTATGGCACGCTACCAGGTGCGGCGAACAGTAACCCATAACAGATTAAAGCAATAAACTATGCGCTCTTTGCACATCATTAATTCATTCTTGATAGTTGAAGAGTCATATATGTATGTGGCATACCAGCTTAAGTCGGGAGACTGGCTTTAATGTATACTTTACTTTACTGACTGCTTTAATGGAAACATGTATAAGATAACTCTGTTCTAATGGAAAAGAGATTTCACGGCGAAGAAATTTAACAACAAATAAGCGAGATATCAATTACTCCATTTATTTTTGTATATCCGTAGCTTATCGAAGTTAATGTGGGCCATGAGTCTGTTTTAGGGCCAGTTTTTCAGTGCACGGAAGTGGTTTAAGCCCAGGTTAAACGCTTGAGCTAGCTGCTTTAGACAAAGATTAGCCATGAAATGTCCGCCAGTAGTTAAAACTTGCCCTTTGAGGCAATTGACTAGCCTTTACCTTAAAAACGCACACATAAGTATCCACATCCCGAAGAAATAAAAATGAGAAACGTTTAGTTATTTGTACAATTATTTTGGGGTGGGGGCGGAGGGGGAGGAGTCTGGTCCCCCAAAGCCCCTTAAAATAAATAGGATGGACCGCACTTTATGAAGCCACCTCTCATTAGTGCACAGATCTAGTAATTTTTTTTTATTTAGATAAAGTGTAGACTCTTGTCTAGAAGTTTGTGTAAAAGTTTCTTAATTCAGGTTACGCGTTTAGGCACAGCAATCCAAAATCCTTGTACAAATAACTAAGCCGTACCCATAGAAATCACAATAAAAATAGAATCACAAATAGAATCACTGTTGTTGATAAAACGTTCTTTATTATAAGATAATGATCACCATGGTTGATTTGTGCACAAGTTTTCAGAAATATCTACATCGCTTAAGGGTATTTGTAGAATATCGTGCGACTCTTCATGTGTGTAATCTTGCAAGTTTTGAGAAGCCACCATTGACATCATAATTTTATTTGTAATAAGCGTGTGTATTTCGTTCATTGTGTCCGTTGCGACCAAAGGTGGTAGTTGCTGTAGTTGGAAAGCTATTGTTGACCCAAAGCTCGAAAATAAACTATATGCTTCTTTTACCTTTAGGGGGATATTACAATTTCGTCGATTGCAGTGTCGAACTTGCCATCCACATAAGATTTGTGACCTGCACGCCGTCGGGAGGTTGATGATGTCGAGGATGCTGTATTTGTGGTCAGTGAGGACATATATGTAATACTTCTATATTGATAGTAAGCTAACTTCTCAATGTGTAAGCATTCCGAAATCAAAGCGAGACAGTCTAGTACGGTGTTTGTCAATGTATTGTGTACTTGAGTGCCGTTTTTGTATATGTGTTGTGTACATGTTTATTTATAAACGTATGTGTTCCTTTTCTTTCGTACGTGTTTATTTATATATCTGTACTGTAGTGTTTTCGGACGGTACTAGCTCTTACTGCCAATATAGGAGTATTACATATATGAGTGAGGATGACGGTAATTCATGGAAATTCCGTGAATGGATTTCGACAGGTTGTGTCAGTGTTACATTCAAATCATCGCATTCTGCAGCTTCAATTGCCAGTTCAACGTTTTCCTGCTAAGTCAAAGTTAATACTCTTTATGCTTACCACTTCCATATTGCTCTGTGTTTTTCTTAAAACAATGACAGAATTCAGAAACTTTAGGTCATTGAAGTAAAATAAATTTGACTCCAATTGTTTTTCAGCGGAGGAACCAGATTTCTTGGATGCCTCGACCTTTTTTTTGTCTGCTACGTCGCAAATGCTTTATTTTTTTCTTTATTTCGTCTACATCCCTACCACATTCGTTTGCGATATACACCCATGCCTTCCTCTTCATGTCAATACGTTTGTATTTAGGGCTTTTAAATTCCATAAACAATCGCATTTTTTATATAAATGGATTAGTTTGGTTAATTCTGAGGACCGCCACTCCATCTCTATTTTAAA
>NW_023463841.1:11382-12591 GCF_013731165.1 Rhagoletis pomonella | reverse complement strand
TGGCTATGTCCGGATTCCGTTCCATAAATTCTAGCAACGTCGCGCTTTGAGCTGCATTCTTGTGTTTACCCCTTTATTAAAAAATACCGATTAATGTATGAAAGGCTTAAAAAAAACTTTTTACTTACATTTCTTAGCTTTTTTTGCTTTATAAAAATAAAAACCTGTAAAAACGAACTAATTCCGCCAACTAATACCGCGTCGGTTTTATTCTAACGGAATTCTCCGATAAATCGAAATACAGAACACCAAATTCGTTGAATAATCGGATTCGAACATAGATTCCGATAAATCAAATTCGATAGGATTACAGAACACGACTATGCAATTACGATCGGATTCAATTCCGATTCCGATAGAAATCGGATTTCAGAACAGCCCTGTATAATTAAACATCCACTGAGAAATCGGCTGTCAGTATTTCAAACTTAAGAGCTGCAATGCAAGTTCTAAATATTTGGAAAAGGTGCAAACTACCGACTCTTGGATATCATATATGTAGCTTTGTAACGCTGGAGTGTGTTGCTGGTTGGGACTCCACGTGGGATACCAGCGGAACGCGTGAGTTGCTCGACGATCGTAGCTCATGTGGACGAGGAGAAAAAAAGAAAGGAGTGCTGCCCAAAGCAATATAAGTTGCGTTCCAGATGCTTCACGATATTCACGAAATTCACGATTTGCAGGAACAGCTGTTTTCCCCATTAATAAACCTTATGGGAGGTGGTCACCTGGAACGACTTCCTGTAAAAACCTGCAAATCGTGAAGCATCTGGAATGCAACTATTGTGCGCGCAACTGCACTATCAACTCTATTCAGCCGGCACTCTAGTGTTTTCGTACGATGGTATTTGTTGTTCTCCCGAATATATGTACAAATAAAACGCAGTACACATATACTTTATTGAACTTTGTAGTCTTTGCTTATGCTCGGCGTGTTGCCCAAAGTATTATTGTGCGCACACGCCTTATGCCTTCGCATTGCGAAGGTAACGCAGCGCGGCGTTGCGTCATTGCGTTGATACCGACGGTGGCGCTACTGGCCCTGATACACTAATTTGCAATCTTGTGGCGCACTGCCGCCAGCAACGCCAATAACGATGAGCTTACGCACACTGGACGCAAATGACATATAGAAGCAATCTAGCAATCGTTTGCGCATCTAAAAAAAGGTAAACAAAGATGATGGGGAAGAAGAATGAGTTGACAATT
>NW_023463841.1:6046-11282 GCF_013731165.1 Rhagoletis pomonella | reverse complement strand
AAAAAACTGAGTGCAGATGGCTGTGTGTAAAACAAACTAAACGAATGTGTGTGTAAGCAGCAAAGAAAAAAGGATTGTTAGAAAAACGTAAGAAGTAATTTAAGAAAAGCGTGCAAATAATAAAAGAACAGTGAAAGAAAACAGTTGAATTAAAAACTTATTGATTGAAAATAATAGAGAAAACATTTGTTGCCATCTAAAAAGAGTGACGATAAAAGAAAATGGACAGTGAAGATTTAGCAAAATATAGCGTCATGCAGTTGCGTGCATGGTTGCGGCAGCTTCAATTGCCTTCGGGTGGTAATAAGAGCTCGTTGATTGTTCGCCTTAACGATGTACCTATGGCCGAGCGAGGCAGCTGTCCCGTATTGGACGGAATGAGTTCGCATTTAACTGAAAACGAGCGAGATGAGCAAATGGACCAACACACAGAAGGAGAAACAGCAGCGCAAACATACGAGAAAAACAAAAGCAGCGATGGTACAACGCAAGCAGAGCAACCAAATCAACAGACTAGCGTCAGTGTAGCAGAATTTGAAATGCTAAAGCGGGAGGCCGAATTGTTGCGACGAGAAAAAGACTTGCTAGAGCGAGAAAATATTCTTTTGCTACAAACAGTGCGTGGTGGTGAAATACCTAGCTGCGCAGCTGCAGCCAGGCAAAAAATTTCATTAGAGATGATAAAAACTCTTGTACCCGATTATGATGGTGGTCTGAATTTTAGCATTTGGATTGCGCAATTGAAAAGCGTTGCCGATGCATATACTGTGAACGAGAATGAGTTACGGGTTCTAATGCTTAGCAAATTAAAGGGTAAAGCACAGAAATGGTTACAAAGCAAGCCGGATTTTGCAATCAAGAGCGTAAATAATTTGATTGACGAGATGAACGAAGTATTCGGTTTAAAAGAAAACCGAATTTTAATGCGACGTCGCTTCGAAGCTAGAAAATGGAAGGCTGGCGAGAAATTTGTCGAATATTTAAACGACAAGGTAATACTTGCTAACCCATTGCAACTGGAGGAAGAAGAAATCGTAGAATACGTGATTGAGGGTATAAGTGACTATCGTCTACGAACTCAAGCGTATTTACAATGCTACTCAACGAAGGCGCAGTTACTCCAAGCTTTCTCCAAGGTTGAAATCAAAGCAACTTCAACAGCAGCAGATGCAAACCAACGTGAAGTACGATGCTACAACTGCAATATTAAAGGACATATTGCAGCCGATTGTCGTAAACCAAAGAGAGAATTTGGGGCATGTTATGTGTGCGGCAGCAAAGAACATCGGGCGGCAGTATGCTCAAATAAGAAAGGGGTTCACCTGGTCGAGGACTATGTAAGATTATTTCATGTTATTATTAAAAGTTCTACAAATATTTCCTTTTCGATAGAATGTTTAATCAATACTGGTAGCCCAATCAGTTTTATAAAGCGGTCCTGTGTCGACGGAAAAGTGGATTCAGCTCACATATCAAATATAAATACTACTTATTTTGGTTTGAATAATGAAAAAATTTTAACTTATGGAAAGTTTTTGTGTTGCATTAAAATAAATGAAAAATTATTTGAAATAAATTTTGTAATCGTTGATGACAGTACTATGCATTATGAGGCTGTGTTGGGCAGGGACTTTTTAGATGTTTGTAAATATAAGTTAGTCAGAATGAGTGAAGCAGATTATTTGATAAATAGTAATGATAATGTAACAATGATGTGTAAAAATGATGAAAAGGGAATTTGTAATGAAAATGAGCGATCAAATCAAGTTAGATGTTATAGTGAAGAGGTAATTAAGGATTCCAAATATAAAGAGGATAGATATAATGAAGAACAAGATTTTACAAAACAGCTTTTGTTAATTTCAAATGTGCATGATGAGAAACCAGATTTTATAGTCGGCTCTGGGTTAAATTGTTATGATACGCATAGATTGTTTGAGATTTTTACGAAATATTACAAAAATCCTAAGCGTCCAATAGAGCCAAAAGTTAAAAGTGAAATGAAATTAATTGTCGAAAATGTAAAGCCTTTCAACTGTCCTCCAAGGCGTCTGTCGTATAATGAAAAAAATGAATTGCAGAAAGCGTTAGATGAATATATATCAAAGAAGATAATTAGGCCTAGTGAGTCCGAATATGTGTCGCCGATTGTACTGGTTCGTAAAAAAACTGGCGACATTAGAATGTGCGTTGATTATCGGACGCTTAATAAAGTAACAGCTAAAGACAATTACCCCATACCTCTTATTGATGATTTGCTAGACAGAATGGCAAATAAGAATATCTTCACAAAACTAGATTTAAAGAATGGGTTTTTCCATGTATTTATGCACCCGGAGTCAGTTAAGTATACTTCCTTTGTGACTCCGTTAGGTCAATTCGAATTTTTACGCATGCCGTTTGGGCTTAAAAATGCCCCGTCGACATTTCAGCGCTTTGTAAATAAGATTTTTTCAGATATGGTTAGGGAAAATAAAATAATAATATATTTAGACGATATAATGATTGCTACTGGAGATATAGAGGAACAGTTTGAAATATTGATAGAAGTATTCAAAAGGTTAGCTGATAATAACTTAAATTTGAGGCTTGATAAATGCGAATTTTTCCAGAATGAAATCAAATATTTAGGTTATACCATCTCGAAAGATGGGATCAAAGCTGATGAAAAAGGCCTAGAGGCCATTAAAAATTTTCCAGTCCCAAATAAGGTACAAACAGTGCAAAGCTTCTTAGGACTATGTTCATATTTTAGACGGTTTGTTAAAGACTTTTCAATAACTGCTAAACCCCTGTATGATCTGACTCGAAAAGACAAAAAATTCAAGTTTGGTTTTGAAGAAATTAAATGTTTTGAATTGTTGAAACAAAAATTGTTAGAAGCCCCAATACTTGCTATCTATGATCCGAAAGATGAAACTGAATTGCATTGTGACGCGAGCGCATTGGGGTTCGGGTCAATATTGATGCAACGTAAGTCGGATAAAAAGCTTCATCCCGTGTTTTATTTCTCAAAGCGAACTAGTGAAGCAGAATCAAAGTATCATAGCTTTGAACTTGAAACGTTGTCCATCATTTATGCACTTCAGCGATTTCGTATATATCTTCAAGGACTTAAATTTAAAATAGTCACTGATTGCAATTCATTAACCATGACACTGAATAAAAAAGAGTTAAATCCCAGAATAGCTAGATGGGCATTAGAACTTCAAAATTTCGATTACACTTTAGAACATAGATCCGGCACACGTATGCAGCATGTTGACGCTTTAAGTCGAAATAATAATGTATTAGTGGTAGATACTAACACTTTTGAAGACAATTTAATCATTTGCCAAGCCAAAGATAAAAAATTGAAAGATCTGCGGGATATGTTACAGGATAGTGAACATAGCTTGTATGAAATGCGCAACGGAGTAGTATACAGAAAGATAGACAATGGTAGAATTCTGTTTTGCGTCCCTGAAGATATGGAGACTCATATCTTATTTAAATACCACGATGAGATGGGCCATATTGGCGTTGATAAAACGGTTGATCTCATATCAAAAAGTTATTGGTTTGCGAAAATGAGAGAAAAAACTGCTACCCACATTAAAAATTGCCTGAAATGCATAGTGTTTTCGTCAAAACACGGAAAAGAAGAAGGCTATTTACACAATATTCCGAAAGCGGAGAGCCCGTTTGAAGTAGTACATGTAGATCATTTCGGACCGATAGATAATTCACGTTCCAAAAAACACATATTTGTTGTTATAGATTCTTGCACAAAATTTGTTAGGCTATATGCAACAAAAACTACTAACACTAAAGAGGTAATTAGCGCACTTAAAGATTATTTCCGCTCGTATAGTAAGCCGAAAATAATAATCTCAGATAGAGGTAGCTGTTTCACCTCGAACGATTTTATGCAATTCATGGAAGCGGAAAATGTACAACACATAAAAATAGCAACAGGATCTCCACAAGCAAATGGCCAAGTAGAGAGGGTAAACAGGAGCTTAGGGCCAATGATAGCTAAATTGTGCGATTCTGAGCGTAATATTCATTGGGACAATGTAGTTGAAACTGTCGAATATGCCCTTAATAATAGTATACATAGGACTGTAAAACAATATCCCAGCGTAATGCTCTTCGGCATTAAACAGCGAGGTAAAATTATAGATTTTCTAAGCGAAGAATTGAAGGAGGGAGAACCAAAAAATACCAAACAAAGTCACGAGGAGGTAAGAATGCAAGCTTCAGCAAATGAAAAGCGTCTGCAGTCCTATAATAATAATTATGTTAACAGCAAACAGCGGGCTGCGAACCAGTACAATGAAGGTGATTACGTTCTGATCAAAAATTTCGACTCAACGGCAGGTGTATGTAGAAAGCTAGTCCCTAAATTTAAAGGGCCTTATAAAATTTCCAAAGTCTTACGAAATGATAGATACGTGTTGGAGGATGTTGAAGGTTTCCAACAGTCACGAATACCATACAAAGGAGTTTGGGCTGTGGCGAATATACGACCTTGGTTAAGCAAAAGCTAAAAATAAATTACTTAAGATCAGGTGATCTTTCGGTCAGAATGGCCGAATTGTAGCAATAAATAAGCAGTTAACCCTTAGTATGTCTCCTTAGCCCTAAGTATATAGAAGTATCGATGTAGGGTTAATTTGAATATTGGCCGTTAGTGTAAGTTTGTCTATTATCCTTTATTCTTCATCATCATTCTTAATCAATATAATGTATTCATTCTAGCATACTATGTGTCAATGTAAGCTTATCTCTTTCACTTGATGTACATACATAAGTTACTTCGGGAACTTTCCAAAAATGCTGATGCAATAAAGGGAGTTGTTGAGTGACATTGAACGAGTACGGTCGTTTTCTTTGAAGTAGACTACTACAATAGGTAGATGAATTGTTTTGGCTCGTTTTTGACGGCAGGTAGAAGTCCGTGATTTTTACCCCCTTTGTTTTTGCAGTTGGTGTATTCCCTTCCATATCTGTCCTTAATATTTTGTTGTTGTCATTCTTCTTCTTGTACAGTAGTTTTAGAGGTTCAAACAGTACGTCCGATACAGTATTTATTTGCTCATTTATTATTTGTCCTTTGAAGGTCTTCTGTTTATATATTTCCATATTTTCTAATATATTCAATCTTTGTCCTTTATGTTGTACACGGAGAAGTTCTGTTGTTTGTCCAATCTTCATTGGTGTGCATTTATTTTTGATCATGTGATTCGCGAAG
>NW_023463841.1:0-5946 GCF_013731165.1 Rhagoletis pomonella | reverse complement strand
CTTAATCAATATAATGTATTCATTCTAGCATACTATGTGTCAATGTACATAAGCTTATCTCTTTCACTTGATGTACATACATAAGTTACTTTGGGAACTTTCCAAAAATGATGATGCAATAAAGAGCAGTTGTTGAGTGACATTGAACGAGTACGGTCGTTTTCTTTGAAGTAGACTACTACATACTTTATTTTATTCCTTCGATTGTACATGTTAAATAAAAGCTTGTTTTTTAAAAAATTTTTTTTTACATTATTTTATTTAAGTTAGAGCTCATACTTTCAATGCATTCGCGCGTTGAAATCCTGGATGTATATAATAGGGTATAATCAACAAACTGGCAGATCTTGACTCCTCGTAATACTTTTCCATATCGTTGATGTATATGAGGAGTGTAAGTGTTCCCAGCACCGCCCCTTGTGGTACTCCTAACGCGACTGTGTTCAGGTCAAACTCCCACTCAGATATTCGCGTACACTGCCTTCTATTGCATAAATAGCTCTCGAACCATTTTCTCTCAACTCCCTGCATTCCGTACTTTGTCATTTTCTTTATTAATATGCTTCGGTCGATCAATTGCTCCCTTAAAGTCGAGGAAAACAGCCACTACACATTTTCACACAGCTATTTCTGGTTTCCAGCTCGTGATTACGCCGACTCACAGCTATGGCGCTGTCTAAACCGGATTGGTTTTCAGAAAGCAATCGGTTATTCTCCATATGTGCTTGTAATTGTTTATGCACAACCTTCTCAAGAATTTTGCTTTCTGTCATCAACATATTAGTTAGGCGAAATTCCTCTGGCTTATCTTTGTTCTTAACTTATTCTACGGGTATGACTGCTGAGACTTTCCACATATCGGGAAACTCACCGGCTTTCAGCGAATCGTTTATGATATGCAGGAAAATCGGTCCGATAAAGTGAAATGCGGACATAATCATTTTCATGGATATCAAGTTGAAATCTTTTTTGTTGTTCATACTGTTAATCACCCGTTCTGAGTCGTGTATGTTTAATAATGTGAAATTGAACTCAACATCGCTTTGCTGTTTATCGTCATTATATCTAACTAGTGGAATACTGCTGTTAATTTCTTCGACACTTTTTGTAAAAAATACACTCATTCCGTTTGCCATTTCGCGCTTATTTGTTACCACTTTACTGTTTAAGAACGCTTTGAATAATTCATTCGTTTCCTCGTTTAGAACCAGATGTTTAATTATTATCCACATTGCCTTTTGGTCCCTTGCCACCTGCATTTGGTTTGGTATAAAATTGTTCCGCGCAAATTGTAGCTGGTGGACATACCGATTTCTGTATTGCTTTTTTTTTTGCCAATCACTATGTTTTCTGCTCCATTTCGCAGTCTCATACAATTGAAATTTTCTATCTTTCATAGTACTCAGATAGTTGTTGAACCATCCGTCAAAGTTTCTACGACCCGAAATTACCTTAGTTTTGGTCATCATTTTAATTGAGTCTTTTAGCAGGCTACTAAAACTTATAGCCATTTCATTGACGGTGTGGTTTGAGTTGGTCTCCATTAGATTAGTTCTATTGTTTTTTACTATTTCGCCAATAAATGTTTCTTGGTTTAATTCGATTGTTTTGATTGTCTTTTTGTTTGTACTTTGTTTAAATTTCTGCATTTTAGTTCGATTACAATGGACTCATGATCACTCACTGTATAGTGAGAGTTAACATTCGCTTCTATATTAGACATATTTGTAAATGTCGCACTAGATATAGTTATTCTCGTCGGTTTCATTATAACAATCTATTGGTAGACTGCGATTGTTGGGAGTTTTTGGTCGCATAAAATTAAAAAACCCAATTTTTTTTTTAATTTTTCAACTTTAACCATCGCTTCAAACATTATTAATGCCGGTTGTTCAATGTCTGATTAGCACAAATCTGAGGTAGAAGCTCCGGTTAGATACAACGACTGCTTTACCGATCACATGTTATACGCATGATGTCGAAATCGTCGATAATGAAGTTTAGTCGGAAAGTAGCGATAACCAGACATTGAACAACCGGTCTGTTCCAATAGCAGTCCGGTTTACAGGATTTAGTCAGAACTTACAGGAAGTCGTTCCTATTGACATAAAACCTGTAAGTGGGAACACTTTTGAGAGAGTAACTGAGCAACTGATCCTAGTCGAAGTTACAGGATTTAGTCCGGAGTTTTTTCCCGTAAGTTCATGAAAAGTGTCAAACGATCAGCTGATTTGCATGCGCAATCAAAAACAGAAAGCGGTGAAAGCAAAAATCCTTGTATTTTTAAAAAAAATGGAAGTAAACAACGAAATATTTGAATATGTATGGATTTTATTAATCAGTAAATGTAAACAAACCGACTGAGGTTTTTACAGGAAATAGTGCTTTTTGCGTTCCCGTGCACTTCTGCATCTGTTCTCTTTTTACTGTCACTTGAGAGAGTAAAATTGTAGTTTGACAGTTCCACAGGTTTTAGTCCGAGATTCAAAGGAACAGACTATATACTGTTACTTGATAGGGTCGACAACCTATCTGAAAAGCTTCGTTATATGTACATAAACTAAGAACACACTGCGTGTTAAAAAGTTCTAGTCAGAAAAACAATAAGGTTGTCTTTTACTACGTTTATGCAACAGAATTCATGAATTTTTCATTTCCGTTTACACATAGTTAGCGAATTCGCTTTGTAAAAGTGGCAAAGCGACAAACTAAACAGTAGGGTTGTAATTATTTGAATTTATTTTATATTTGAACAACTCCACGTAACTTGCCCAGTGTTGTAAATCCTGTTTATGAAACTCATGATTTTTTATCTAAAAGCATCATAACCCTAGTGAACAGCTATTTGTGGAACGTGCCGGACTTGCACTTCACGATTTCAGGAAATTATGCCGAATTCATGGTTAACTTTCGCGTATAATTGCATTCATGAAATGGTGATTATGCAGCCAATGTTAACCCAAATTCATGAAATGAATTCGTGAATTAGCTTACGCATAAACGTAGTATGTAAAACAAGCAAAATTAGTGGACACACATACTTACTACTTAAGTAAAGATTGCTGATTAACTTCCACTGTTCATTTTCAGATCATACATTTAATCTGCACTTAATATGTAAAAAAAAATCATATACCAATTACACGTAAACCGAAAATAAAACAAAAATAAAACAGGAAATATTGCTAAGTACACAAATAAAAAGTGTGAGAATCGGAAACATACGACAGCCGTCATATTTCAGCTAGAAAGTTACACCCCTATTCTGCAACTCTTTCGTATTTGGATTTTGCTTCGAATCTAGGGTGGCCAGATATTATAGTGACATAATCAATACAGTTGGGATCAAAAATCAGTACAAAGCCATAAAAATCAGTTCATTTATAAGCGTATTTTCTATTATTAACAATATATCAACCAAATAACAGCGCATTAATTTAACAAATAATAAATAATAAACTTTTAAATACATTCAGTATTATCAATATGAAAATTCATTACTTTAAAACAAATCAAAGGTATTACGTATGTATGTACAGCTGTGCTCACGAAAATAGTAGTAAAATGTATTGACAGGTTGTGAAAATTTTTCTTTCCTTACATAATTTAAATTTTTTAGAAAAATATAGTTAATTCTATAACAAAAAACAAGTAAGAAAGTCTAAGTTCGGGCGGAGCCGAACATTAAATACCCGGCATTACATTATTAAATATATGTTTTCCACCTTTCCGAAAACTACCGCTACACGATAAGCCGGGGTGTATAAATTTTAAGTAAATTAGCGTGCTTAAATTTCGAAATATTGCAGTTTCAAGCATTTCTGAAATATACCGTTATATGAAAAGCGTGGCAAGCACAATAACCATACCGAGTTTGGTTCAAATTGCTAGAACGGTTAGCGAGATACATATATGTGATCATAAGTGGGCGGTGCCACGCCCATTTTCCAAAATTGTATCATAAGCGTATTTCTTGGTAAAAAATTGTAGCAACCATCAATTTTGAATAAATTAGCTTTAATATTTACTGATTTATCGAGTATTTCGTATTTTTCTAAATTACCGTTATATGGGATGTGGGCGTGGTTATTGTCCAATTTTAAAAATTTTCGGCCATTTGGTATGTTGTATCAGGACCAACAACTGTGCCAAGTTTGGAAGAAATTGGTGCAGCGGTTACCAAGATATACGCATGTAACCATAAGTGGGCGTGGCTACGCCCATTTTCCAAAAATTTGTAATATTCTTATTTTTCGTCTAAAAGTTATTGTAAATATCAATTTTGAGTGAATTATCTTTAGTAGTTACCAAAATATCGCACTTTTCGTATTTCTGAAAATTACCGTTATATGGGAGGTAGGCGTGGTTATTGTCCGATTTCGCCCATTTTCAATACCATCCGTCCCATGCCCAAAAGAAGTCCACGTACCAAGTTTCGTTAAGATATCTCAATTTTTACTCGAGTTATCGTGTGCACAGACGGACGGACGGACGGACAGACAGTCACCGCTTAATCGATTTCTGTTTTCATTCTGATCATTTATGTATACATTTGTGTATATCTATCTCGATTCGTTTTGCCTGTTACAAGCAACCGTTATGTGAACAAAGTTATAATACCCTTGTGCACAAGTGCGCTCGGGTATAAAAATGTGAGTTGAAGTGTCAAACTTTCTATAATATTTATAAAAATTGAGAAAATTAAAAAAAAATTTTGCCCATTCAGTTTCAGTAGAAGACGAGCTCGAGCCAGAATCTGTTTCCATATTTTAAGCTACAAATTTAAAACATATTTAGATGGTGTGCTTATTAAATACAACATTCACATTAAAATGTTGACTAAAAGGTATATTACCGAATTATCGCTAAACGAATTTTCGAGTACGAATGAAATTTAATAGTGTTAAATGTGTATGTGCAAGTAAAATTACAGGTAGTCGAACATCAAAAATCAAAGTAAAGCTGAAGCAATCATACATTTCCTAAATTCTAAATTACTCTAATTGTTCATTTCATGTTTTATTGTTTGCTTGCTGGTCAATGTAAACATCACGTAATGTATTGTAATAGATTTCATAAATAATTGCGACCCTGCGGGGTTTTGTGTAATAGTGTAACAAACTCCATTTTGTGCAGCGCTTGCAAACACACTACGGCAACCCCTGTTGGTTTTCGTTTGCTTCCGTTCGAGTTTGCCGACGATCCATGATTCAATAATACAAGGTTAGATAATTAATGACAGCTGCGGTTTGACACTCCCTTACAAAAGGTTGCATTTACGAAGGACAGAGAAGGGCAAGAATGCAATCCCTTGTTGCGAAAATGGTAGTAGAAAAGTAGGCAAAGTAGGCAATTAGTAGTGAAATTCCTTTTGTAAATTCTATTGTATTTGCAGGAAATCTGGACTTTTAAACGAAATGTTGCACGTAATATTGATATATCTACGTGAATTACGTAATTTATGTGCTATTTAGCTGTACAAAAACTGCAAAATGACTCAAAATTAAATAAGACTACTATGAGATTGATGTAAACATCCAATGCTTATGTTTTCATCAGTTAAATATGCTTCATATGCATATACAAATAAACATATTGCACAAAAGCTTATACTTTTATTTCGCACCAAAGCTACACTGTTTCCATGTAAATTTGCACAGAAGCAACACGGTGCCACTGCTAAGGGAGCGGTGCGAGAGAGACAACTGTCAGTTTATCGAACCTTGTATTATTGAATCATGCCGACGATCGACAATTCAATTGGCTTTGAGCTTGCGAAGGCATAAGACGTGTGCGCACAATAATACTTTGGGCAACACGCCGAGCATAAGCAAAGACTACAAAGTTCAATAAAGTATATGTAAATTATATGTGTACTGCGTTTTATTTGTACATATACTCGGGAGGACAACAAATACCATCGTACAAAAACACTAGAGTGCCGGC
>NW_023463840.1:0-12594 GCF_013731165.1 Rhagoletis pomonella | reverse complement strand
CAACCATTCCAATTCTAACGTCTCCCTCTTTCCACGCAAGCCTAATTACTTAGCTAGACCCCTATCTATTATAGACACATTGGCATTGTCATCACAAAAGGCGTATGCACACCTTAAAATTCCATTTGCATACAATTTAACGGGCACACCTGAATTTCTTTGGCTCTACCACATCGATCACCAACGCTCAACTGCAAAAAACTTCGGCACTGTTTTAATGGTGAACACTCGCCGTCAGCACCTTCGATGATCAACGCCAACAGCAACAAAACGACGAGAAGCATTTGACCCAGAAAACTTAGGAGTTTTCTTTTCCTTGAAAGGATTCGACGTTATTGGCAAATAATCTGCTACAATATGTGCTAAACGTCGAACAGTATTCAACCAATCACTAAAATCAACAATTCTTGGCTGGCGGTCCAGCTGCAAGCACTTCTCTGCCCATTGCATTTGCTTCTGCACTGGCAATTTCCCAAAAGCTCACTTAATAATGTAGGATTAGACAAATGATGTTCCCCTTTAGCATTCTTTAAAAAGGTAGCCATGTTATTCAACTGTGTTGCAAAATTTACCAACGAAGCTAAACTTTCATCGGGTATTGTTAATATCATTCGCACTTTTTTAATTCGGCTCTTGATTAGAGTCTCCATTATTGTTGCCACATTTTTAGAATTCGCGAGGAGTGCTTCCACTGTTTCTTTTGCTCTGTCCTTTAACGCATCTCATAGCCGCATAATGTTGTGCAAATTCGAATATTCTAAGTCTCGAGTGGTGCTTGCAAAGGCTTCTACAAACACTCGCCACTTCTCAGGCAAACCGGAAGACGTCGGCAATGGATTTTCTTGTGGCGAAATTGTCGATTATGAAGGTTGTGACCAAATACCAAGCGGTGCTTGAATACCAGGTAACGGTTGTAGCGGCTCCGAAATCGCAGCTCCATAAAAGTGCTCTGCGTGAATGGTGGGTCGCGACTGGAATTCTCCAGGAGGTTCTGCTGCACCATCCTCCTCGATTTGCTGCAGAAACCTCGCTATTCTTTCCTGCACTTTTGCAACTCATTCTGCAATTCCTGTACATTGGTTTGAAGTTTCTGATTATTGGTTACGAAAAGGTTCTGCACTGCATGCATTTGCTTATTAAATTCCGCTATCATAGCCCCTTGTCGAATATACGAGTCAAATATTCTGTAGGATATTCGCCGGTATCCGATGCTCCTACTTTTGTCGAAAATATAGCGCTCCCAGAAGATCTAGTGACTGGCGACGATTTATCGATTTAGATGGCGTTGGCTTTGGCATTCTTATTTCTTACTAAATCATTTAAATACAGTTGTTCCTTTAGGGCCGCCATAATCCTAAGCCCTTCGACCAGGACACTTATCATCCCAATCAAAAACGAAGATACTAGTGAATATGGTGCCCAGATATTCCCTATAAGTACATGTGCTTTGGTTCTGATATTATAAGCAAAGTAGTTTTGTGGCACAATCCGTAGAGCTGAATTATTGATGGTGATGACATGCTCAAGTTCTGAGTTTTTTTAAATCATAAAAGAACAAATTTCTCGTGACGGTGACGTACCTCCATTAGCAAATTTCCGCACACCTAATTTGACCAACTATTGCATATCTCAAAGAAGTACAGCTTAGGTTGGGTTAAGTTAACGCCGCGAGCCGATTACGAAATTTTGAATGCGGCTAATTTCGATCCCTGAGAGCTGTTCAGAAGTGCGAGCCAAAATGCTTCCATCTTAGCCTCGCAAATGTTGGACAGTCTAAAAGAAAGTGTGGAGATGATGCCACTTCATCTTCCTCTTGACAGCTGAAACCAAAAGAGTTCCTAGTTTCACCGAATGAATACCAATCGCACAATTCCCTGTCAGAACCCCCATCACTAGCCCTTGAGAGGTAATGGGTTTAAAGTGCCCTATAAAAACATTTGCTGCAGCAGAGAGACATCTTCTTTTCCTTTTTTATGTCACAAAAGGGCCCGGTTTCCTTTAGCCTAATAGCAGTTCGTGCAGCGACAATTCTGTCTCCAATATCCGCAGGCGCCGCACAGTGTAAGATTTGACCCATCTAGCTGCTTTTAATTCTGTAATTCGAAAACTATTGAAGATAGATTAATAAAATTTTGCACAAGGTACGTTATAAGACAGGCGAAGCTTTTTACAAAAAATCGGCCATTTAGAGTTACTGCCACGCCACCCTATTATATAACTGCAATTTATAAAAATGCAAAAACTGAAATATTTAACTAACTACAAAGGCTAAAATGCCCAAAATTGATATTTAGAATTTCCCTATAACAATGAATTATAAACCTGCAAAAACGGACTCAAAAATAAATATTTTTTTTTTTAATTATGTGCGTGGAAAATATCGATAAAAAATCAAGTTGGGTCAATGAAATTACGTTATAAGTTCAATATTTCTTGCTCCATTTACAAAAGTGGGATACTATTGGAAAGGTTGGGAATTAGGCTTTCTCTATTCAAAGCGGAAATACAAATATTTGTCTCGGCCGAGATGAAATTCAAATAAATTACTCGAAGAAAATGAAATTCCTAGTAGGCCTGAAAAATGAAAATTTCATCAAAGCAGCTAAAATTGTGTTGTTTAAATTCAAAGAGGAGGGGTAAATAAACTGAGATACAAACTTTATCGAATAGTGGCGGCTAACGAGTTTGCAGGTCTAATGAAATTAATAAATTGCTAAAAATAAATCTAAATTAACATCGTTTTACTTTAACATGAAATACTCAGTCCTAGCTTACTAAAATCCCAAAAATGTATATTCATTAAAAAGAACATACCTGCTCGGTAATCTTCCAAATCGAATCCCGTCCCGCTCTACACTTTGGTTTAAATTTTGTAATTGTTATTGTTTCGTCTTTAGCAGGCATTTCCAAAAACATTTTCGACGTTGTTTTGAAATTTGGCGACATAAAATAATGTAATTAATATTTTCTAGAAAATGGAAATAATACACTGTGCGCCGCATAGTGTTTCGACTATATGGAGGCAGATAGAAAAAAGTCATGGTGACAGTTGATAAAAAAACCGGTTGGACTTAGGGAGGGAAAAGTTAAAGTCGCAAATAGCACATTTCACATTATTTACTCACCCCCGTTCTTCACGAACGATACATTTCCAAAGAAATATGGGAATCGGCTCGATACCGAATAATCAGTTAAGTTGCCTTTGGCGACTAACCCATTAAAGAAAATGTTTCTTTTTCAACTGTAATCAATTACTTAAATATCGTGGAATATTTAGGTGAAGGTATTTATCATGTATTTGGTACTTTCCTATTTTCTTACCAACAAATTTACTTTGAAATTTAGATGCTAAAGATTATTAGTAAAAAAAGTGTGAGTACCGGCCCGTCAGGTCTTCAAATTAGACAAATGTTTTAGAGAATTTTATGTAGTTTTAGAATATATAATTTGATCTTTGCGCGCGGCTTTGCAAATATATGTAATTTTTGATTTTCCTAATTTTTGATTTTCAGCTTCTTTTTGCATAATTTCGCGAAAATAATTATTCGAACAATGAAAAACTCTCACCAAACATTGGGAAAAAGCGAGTATTTAAACCTAAGTCATTTTATAGTATAACCTTTGTTTACTGAGGGTGAAAAGCAGGGGGAAAAAACAGAATTCCATCACATTTAACGACTGGGCCCACATTTTTTGTGAGTTTTGAGTTTAAGGTTTTTCTAATAAAAGAGAGAGCACAAACTAAATTTCATCGAAATCGGATGAAATTTAATATTTCCGCCCACAAGAGTAGAAGGCGTGGCAACTATGCCATCTTTACCAAATTTCATAATACCCTATTTCTAAGTGAAACTAGAGCACATATCAAATTTCAGTGAAATTGGTGCAGGTTTACTATTATTTCCACCTGCCTCCATATAGTCGAAACACTGTGCGCCGTGTTCAACATATGTATATATGTTAAGCGCCAGTGTAGGTGGGGTTCCTTATGCTCCGCTAATTCCTGTTTTACAAGTGTGGCTTTCTCTAGTGAGTTCCCCCAGACAAGGACTCCTTGGAACAATATAGGCTTAAATCTGGTTTCCTAGAGCTAATGAATTAATTTTAATTTTACCAATAGCTCCTCTGCAGCAGTAGAAGGCAACCGACACCTTTGCTACCCTTTCCTCAATGTTAGGCTTCCACGACAGCCGCCGTTGATCGCCCACCTAGGTTCAGGAAACCTTAAGCCAGATCGAAAATGGTGTTTAGAAATCGTCCCTTAACCAAAAGTTCCACATCATCTACATAGACGATCACCCGACAGCCCAGCTCCTATTGACTCTGCACTGTGTGCAGACGCTCACCCACTCCGCCACGACAGTTCTGTCACGAAGTAAGCTGTAGATAAGCCTTATAAGGTTGGTTTCAACCCCTAGATTATGAATGTACTTGACTATTTCCAATGGAGTGACATTCTTGAATGCCCCTTCAATATCGAAGAAGGCTCCTACTGCATAATCTTCATGCGTGAAGGCTTCCTCTGACCACATTACCAATGTTTTCAGAGCGGTATTCACCGACCTTTTCTTGCAATAAGCATATTTTCGAATCGCTGTCACACTTTTTGACGCAAAAACATCTATATCATGCGTCAAAAAGTGCGATAGCGATCTGAAAATTGTCGCTAACTAGTTACAGAATCTCGCTCCTGAAGTACGAAATATCGCAAAGAACACATTTGGCTGTACTTCGAAGTACGAAGTACAAGAGCGAAAAAACAAGTACTGTACTTCCGAAAGAAGTACGGTTGGTCACATTACGCATGCCATACAACGCGCTTCATGATCCATTTTTGCCATTAAATAAATTCCTTAAAGAAGTATGATTTTTTTTGGATTAAGAAAAACTTTAAAATAACTTCTTCAGATGGCGTCCTACAAAATCCCTTCTGAAAGCTTTTTTTCTGAGTAGCGAAAGCATAAGCCTTTCAATTTGTGCCACTCCATACAAAAAATGAAGGACAAAGGAAAGAAAGGCCTTTTTGATGAGACTTTAGCTCCTGAAATTGGCTACCTGATCAGGAACTTACATGTTTTTGGCATTTGCCTGAAAAAGTTAAGATTTTAACCAAATAAACTAAACAGAAAGAAGGCAAGCTCACCAGATATTCAATATGTTAGAAAAAACCTTTCGTTATCAGTTTGACAGAAACCTTAACCTTTGTTTCATAGCTAAATCTGCTAAAAATTAGAGGAGTGTCTGCATTCACCTTCTTTAAAAAACCAGGACAATTCAACAGTGGACCAGGAAACCAGGATAATTTGTTTAAATCAGGACAAATCCTGGAAAACCAGGACGTCTGGCAGCCCTATTTTAGGGTGTGATATATAAAGCATTCTCTTTGTAATTTGGATAATGTGACCAGATGAGTCGAAGGAAAAATCAGGACACTCACAAGTTTTTCATATTGAATTAAACAATGGTGATATGCCGAATATAAACCGATATCGCTCATCAGTACATTCCTGGAAATGAGGGAGAAAACTCTTTCGAAATTCGTATTGGGTGCGGTAATCGCGAACAAGAATTGGACGATTTTCAGAAGTTCTGAGAAGGCATCGATATTCGGATTAGCATTGAATAGTTCAGATATTTATTGTTGTACAAAAAAACAAAATGCACTGCAGAAAAATAGTTTTACTTGGATTTCATCTTTTGCAAAATCAAAATACTGTACAATCAAAGGAAACAATGTAGCGTTGGCCAACAGTATGAATTTCAACAAACACATCCTTTTGACGTAATGCTATCTACGGCGAAAAATTCAGCTGACGCCCCAACACCACCTTTTTAAATTCGCCTTAATTGTTGTATGTGTTCGGGGCAATCGAAAACTTCTGTACGTGTATTGTAGTTTCAGTCGTTTGAAATTTGCAAGGATGTTATTATGTGAACGATGTAGAAACAAGCGCCTAATGATATGCTTACGCAGTAAAAAGTTTATAAAAGGTCAGCTTTGTAAAAATTTGGACAACTGAAATCACAACGTCTGGTCACCCTAAATTTGGATGGTTTATTTATTACACTCCTAAAAGGAACAACTATATTTAAATGTTTTAGTAAGAAATAAGAATGCCAAAGCCAACGCCAAATGTTTTATTAAATAAAGTTGCTCCTTTATGGGTGTGATAAATAAAACATCCTTTTTGTAATTTGGAGGGTTTATTTAAATGTTATTTTTACCCCGCTTGACAATACGAAAGGAATAAAAAACTGTACAAGCAAAATGCCCTTTTATACATTTACATACAACGTTCCGCTAGATTTCACAAACTGTTACTTAGACAAATCGATATAAGAGAAAACTTAGAATAGAAAAATAAAGTATACAAAAAAGAAATAATCGATAAAATTGATTAGATAAAATACATATAAAGCCCGAAACACAACACTGAGATAGGGCGTTTTCGAACTGGCTGCCGAGGTAGGTCGATCTTCCACTCAGGTATTGATATCTTCCTGATTTTTTCACTCTATGTTTAAAGTACATTTATTAGTTCCGTTACTAAATTCCTACACATATGCATTTATTGTATTTACTTATAAGTATATCCAGGGGCGGACCCAGCAGCAATTCTTGGGGGGGGGGGGGGGGGGGGGAATTTTTCAACATATATCGTGTACATAAATTTAAAAATCACCGCAGTTTAAAATTTTTAGAGTTTTGTTAGTTTTTAATTTCTTGAAATTTCCCCTTTTTAATAACTTGAGTGGAATTCCAAAATTTTCTAAACTTTCAAAGCTTTGTGAGTTTGAGAAATCTTAGTAAATCCCAATAATCTATATTTATAAATGTGAATGACTGTTTGTTTATTACCTTATAACTTCTGAACCGCGGCACGGGATCGCAAGAAACTTTGCACACTTATTTGATTTTACCCCGGGAAGGCATGAGAAAAATAGGCAGTACTGGAAAAGAGGGCGTGGCACCTCCTATACTAACTAAAATTTTTTGTGGAAGAGCATTGGAACCTGCTGTCGAGATAAATAAAATTAATTCCATACTCATGGGAAGAAAATTGGCGGTATTGGAAAAGGGTGCGTGGCACCTCCCATAGGCGTGAATTATTTAATCAGCTCTAATTTCGGAACCGTAAGTCACATGAACTTGAAATTTCAATACAAAATTTTGAAAAGTCTAGAAAAGTGGAACAATTTTGGAATTTTTCAAAAATGTTAATATCTTTTAGAATTCTAAGAATTTTCTCTTTTTTACCCACAAGTACATGAACATACAAATTTTTCGACAATTTGTGATGTTTCAAATTTTTGCATTTGAGGATGGATTTTAGGATAAATAAAATTCTCAAGATTTTGGAAAATATAGAAAATTTCTAAAATCTCAATAATTTTGTACATTTCAATATATTCTCACTTTACCAAAATTTCTAGAATCTCCCGGATTTCGATAGTTTTTAAAATTTTCGAAATTATCCTAAAAATAAGAAATCTCAAGAAATTTAATTATACTATAAAATTCAAAATTTTGGAATTTTCGTTGTTTTCTGAACCTGGGAAAATATCCAAACTTGCTGTGACTTTCAACTGTGTAAAAATTACAATACAAATACAAATTCGAAAATATAACAAAAAAAGTAAAAATTGAAAATTAAGTACATAATTTCAAAATTTTGAAAATTCAGTGAATTCGAAGAAATAATAGGTCTACTTAAATAACATAATACTTCGAGCTTAACACACAACTAAAATTTGAAACTCAAGTGAAATTTGACACATTTTTTCCATGAATTAAAATTTTCAAAAGCATCCATTCATTAGGTATGTTCCCCAAGCTTCTCGAAGTCACTTCGAGTTACATATACGCGCTCCGCAAGTAAGTTTTCGAGTTTCTTTGATATACGCTCACAGTTTGAACTTTGCTCGAGTTTTTCTACAAGTAGATTGTGGGACAAACCTGTTATATATTCTTGTAATGATATTTCACGATATTCAGTTGAATATTATAAAAGTACATGTTACACAGTCTTGGGGGGTAGGGGAAATTTCCCCAATTTCCCCTACCTGGCTCCGCCACTGAGTATATCTGTACAATTTATAAAAGGAGTAGTCCCCTTTTTTGTAACAAGAAATTTTATATATAAATAGCCTTCTCCAGACAACATGTGAATGGCCAAAAAATTCGTGGACTATTCGAAAAAATCGTGTTTATGGTCCGATTTGCTTGAAATTTTGCACGTAGGTAGCTTTTTGCCTAGACTAGCATATAGGATTATTTTTCCCGCTAGGTGGACCAGAGACCGATTTATTAAAAATCGTATATATGGACCCATTTGCTTGAAATTTGGCGCGTAGGCAGCTTATTGCCTGGATTAACAAATATAATAATTGTTTCTGATAAGTGGACCCGGTGCCTGGTCTACTCCAAAAAATTGTATTTATCGTTCGATTTGCTTGAAATTCGGTACACGTATTATAAATATACATAGAATATAATTAAATTATTGTTTTACAGTTCTTCTTCTTCTTCTTTATTAGCGATGTAACTGCCTAAGCGATTTTGGCCGAGTCCAAGACAGCACGCCAATCATTTCCTTTCTGTGCCAACTGACGCCAATTGGAAATGCCAAGTGAAGCCAAGTCCTCTACATGGTTTTTCGTTATTTTCGTTTTGCTTCTCTATCTTATTCTGAAAACGCAGAACAGACATAAGTTTTGTTTTTGCCGATAATGTCGATATCGTCGGCCTACGCCAGTAATTGTACGCTCTTGTAAATCATTTTGCCAGAGCGATTCAGTTATGTGGCTCATATTATCTTCTCCAATATCAGATTAAAGAAATCACACGAAAGGGAGTCTGAAACCTCGTTTGGTACCAAACGGCTCGCAGAGGTCCTTCCCAAATCTGACGAAGGTGGTGGTATTGCTCTTCGTAATTTTATATAGACGTATTAGTTTGTCGGCTGCTGTGGTGTAGTGGTAAGCAGTGCGCGATTCCACTCCGCAGCACCTGGGTTCAAACCCTGGTCAAAGCAACATCGCAAAAAAATATAGAAAAAATGTTTTTTATTAACAGCGGTCGTCCCTCGGCAGGCAATGGCAAACCTCCGAGTGTATTTCTACCATGAAAAACAGCTTCTCATAAAAATACAATCGCCGTTCCGAGTCGGCGTAAAACTGTAGGTCCCTCCGCTTTGTGTGGCAACATCAAGGCGCACGCCACAAATAGGAGGAGAAGCTCGGCCAAACACTAACATATGTGTAAACGCCATTCTATTATTATTATTATTATTACTAGTTTCACGGGGATACCAAATTCAGACATCGCAGCATAAAGACAACTTCTTTTCGTGCTGTCGAAAGCAGCTTTGAAAGCGACAAATAGGTCCGGCATGCGTTCATCAGACCAAATTCTGCATAAGAGTTGATGCATGCACCTTAACAGCGTACTTGGATAGCTCGTCTAGCAGGGCGTCAGCTCCAGTAGCTTTGTTGCTTTTCGGCCTCGTAATCACTATACGTACCTCGTCATAGTCAGCCGGTGGGAAATCGACTCCATCGTCATCGACTGGGGGCTCGGGTTCGTCTTTTCCACTACTTTCAGCGCTGTTTCCATTCAGTAGGGTGGAAAAGTCTTCCCTCCATAATTTAAGCACGCTCTGGACATCGGTGACTACTTCGCCATTGTTGTTCTTACAGGAGTTCCCCCTGGTCTTGAAACCTTCCGTAAGTCGCCTACCCCCTGATAAAATGTTCGCGTGTTTTCTTGGTGGTCAGCATCTCAAGCTCTTTTTTTATTGCGTCAAGTACGTCTCGCTTCCTTCTTCAGTTCCCTATAGCAGTCCCACATGACGCGCGTTGCGCCCGATCGCAGTGTGACCGTGTAGACGGAATTTCTTTTTTTTTTGCAGGTTTTTGGGAGTTTACGTGGCGTGACGCACTTTAGCTCGCTCCCAAATGGGTGTTTGGTCGCTTCCCAGAGAATACGTGGATATAAATATCCGGACGTTGTGAGCTGCAATTTGGCAGTCAAAAGTTTTTCCCACTTACGTGGACTTCTGCATACGGAACCATGCTGTTTTACAGTTAGAAAAGTGTTTTAAAGCGCGGCAAAGCAAGCGGGTATTGGCTATTTATCTATACCAATAGTTTAAAGAGAAGTCCCATCTTTTTATAAAAAGTAATCTCACGAGCGGATGTACCGATTTTTTTGGAAATTTTGGACACCTTTATAGACTGATAATAATTTCTATATATCAAAGGAGCGTGGCATCTCCCAAACAAATCGAATCTTTCATACCGCATATCTCTGGGAGCGTTTGTGGTAGACTTCTGGAAATTGGTATGGAGATATTAGAAATAAATCCAATACTCTTGTAGAAAAGTGATGGTTATTGGAAAAAGGGGTGCGGTGCCTTCAAAATATAATGAAACTTTTACCTATCTGTAAATACATATACAATTCTTTGGTACGTCTCTTTCTGGGTGAACTCCTCCTAAACGACCTAGCCGATTTTAATGAAATTTTGTTTATGTGTTTGAGTGCGTACCTGTATGATTTAGCCTAATTAGCTGATCACAAGTGTACATGGGTCCGTAAATTTCGTACTGTTACGACGCCCAAAACCAAGTACAGAATACGATTTCGCTATGATGAAGTGCAAATGCGCAATGTTTTTGATTTGTCGCAAATTATTTTAAGTTTTGAAGCTAAACCACGTCTTTTTCTTCATGATCTCAAAAAAAGAATATTTCATAATTTTCCATGGCTAGAGAAAATATTGCACATGATTTAAAAACAAATTTTGAAAAAATATTTGCCGATTTGAAATTATTTAAATGTACGTTTGCATACTTCATAAACCCTTTTTATGTTCCATAACTGAGGATGAACCGACATCGATATTATCGGTAAAAACAAGGGCTACGTCTGCTCTGCCTACTCGGGATTGGACAGAGAAGCAAAGCGAGTGGGTCTGTTGGTGAACGAGGACAAAACGAAGTATCTCCTGACATCACACAAACAGTCAGAGCATATGAGTCTTGGCACCCACGTCACTGTTGACAGTTACAAGTTTGAAAAAGTAGACGACTTCGTTTATTTGGGAACCGGCATTAACACCGATAATAATGTCAGCATTGAAATCCAACGTAGAATCACTCTTGCCAACAAGTGCTACTTTGGACTGAGTAGGCAATTCAGGAGTAAAGTCCTCTCTCGACGTACGAAAACCGCGCTCTATAAGTCTATAAGTATAAGTTCTGGCGAAATCCACAATAATGTCAAATTTTTTGAACTTTTGTTGTAATGTAGCCACGCCCATTTCTAGAATATTCTTTGATTGAAAAAGTTGTGGAACAAATGTTGTTAACGAAGCGATATTCTGCCGAAGTCCGCAATAAAATCAGCGTTTTGCAAACCTTAGTCCTACAATTGCCACGCCCATTTTTAGGGGTTTGCCGCCTTAAATAAAAATCTTGCTGTACAAATATTATACCAGGATAGGTATTCTATCGGAATCCGCAATAAAATTTAAATTCTTGCAACAACTTGATGTTTAACACCTTACTAAATATATCTCAACATAAGTTTTGGAAAGCAAATTACAAAAAATTGTTGATTCTCACAAAATAAACCATCTCGTCATAAAGAAAATTATTTTAAAAGTATTTCTTTAAAAACCCCGATTCTTTTTAACGACGTTTTTTTATAGAGAATTAAACAACGATTACGATGGTATAATTATAAATCCCTAATTTACTGGTCTTCACTATGTCAATCAACTTCAAAATGTTCAGCTGTTAATAGCAAAGTTAACTTTAGTACAATTTTGATCATCTTATATATAAAAATATTAAGCCCGTTTCTTGAGCTTTAAAACGACGTTAAGATGATGGGCTGAACCCGAGATATAACGATTTGAAGGAGTACATGATTAGTCACAATCACGAAAAAATTCAAAATTTTACAGATCATATCTCCAGAGGTTAGCTTATTTCATGTATAGAACCCATTAAAAAAATTTGAAGCCAAGCGAAAGTGTGACACCAAATTTGGTGTCCGATGTGAAAAAGAATATCTCATATATAAAAAAATGTTGTTTGAAATTAACAAAATAAAAATTTGTCAATGAACTGATTGGGCCTTATCAGTGTGGCTTTAGACCTGGCAAATGCACCATGGACCAGGTATTCACAATACGCCAAATCTTGGCAAATACCCGCGAGAAAAGGATCGACACTCACCACCTATTTGTCGACTTTAAAACCGCTTTTGACAGCACTAAAAGGAGTTGCCTGTACGCTGCTATGTCTGAATTTGGAATTCCCTCAAAACTCATACGGCTGTGTAAAATTACGTTGAGCAATACCACTAGCTCCGTCAGAATTGGGAAAGAACTCTCCGAGCCGTTCGCCACAAAACGGGGTTTCAGACAGGGCGACTCTGTTTCATGTGACTTCTTTAATCTGATCTTGGAGAAGATAATAAGAGCTGCAGAACTGAACCGCTCAGGAAAAATTTACTACAAGAGCGTGCAATTGCTGGCTTATGCCGATGACATCAACATCATCGGTAACAAAACCGCGAAGTCT
>NW_023463839.1:0-12594 GCF_013731165.1 Rhagoletis pomonella | reverse complement strand
CTTCAATAATCACTTTGCCAAGCGTTAGCAAGCGACTTAAGCGAAGTCTTCACAAAATGCGGAGAAGTTGCAGAGATTTTTTTTTTGATTATTGCACCTTTTTTGTACAAATTGGAAGTGTTTTTGTTTTTCAAATTCAAATTGAAATTTTAAAGTAGAAGCTCAACTGCCGGCATTAAACAAAATTATGCAGTTGTGTATAATTTCGCCAAGCCGCAGCGAGTATTTGAAAGTGGTGGGAAAAACGTAAAAAATAATAAATATTTTTTGCGAGTTATTTTTGTTTTTATTTTTAGAATTTCTTGCAATTCGATATTTTGCACGTGCGCGGAAATTTTGGTAGTTTAGAAAATAGTTATAAATGTTCAGTTTATATTTTTTTAATTTCGCATTTTTTATTTACCTTTATTAACTTTACGTCATGCTTTTCTTTCGTTTTGATTTTGTTGTTTATAATTCATTTATTAAAATTTTAGTTTTTGGTTTCACGCACGCACTCTAAATTTTTAATTTTTTATATTTTTAAATTATACTTTTTTATCTGTTACCGTAGATATCTGTGCTGTAGGCATTTTAATTCTCTTTTGCCCACTTTTCTCGCATATTACAAATATTTGAAAATGTTCTAAGTTATTAGTTCATGCACGCACTGTTTGTTGTTACAGTGTTTTAAAAAATTTGTTTTCTTTTTCTTAATATTTAAATTTTTATTTTTAATTTCTTTTAAATATGTAAATTTTTATTTTTAAATTTTCATTAGTTTGATCCACAGTCGTTTTTCGGATCGTTTAGTCTCTTAGCGCACTTTTTAATTGTTTTTGTTTTAAAGTTCATACAAATACCATTAGTATTTGAAAATTTTTATAAAGCTTCTAATTCATGGTGTTTTTAAGTTTTTTATTTATTATGTTAATTAAATTTTTTTCCTTTTGATAAATTCAATGGTTTTGCTTTTGTTTAATATTTAATTTCTCCCGTTTTTTCTGCACGCATATTCAAAGCCGTTCAAATTCACATTTTTTAATTTCTTAATTTCAATGAAAAATAATAATTTTGCCTTTGTTTTGAATAAATTGTTTGTTAATTTTTATGTTAATTTTGCGTTAATTGTTGTTTTTTTTTGTTCATTTAATTTTTTAGTTTTTGCAAATCTTTAGGTTAAATTTTTGTTAATTTTTTAAGTAAATTTTTTCGTAAAATTTTGTCATATTTTTTGTCGTTTTCCACAATATTTTTTCCTGTGTAACGGTTTCCAATTTTTTTCGTTGTATATATTTGACAAATTCTGCTCTAAATTACTCAACTGGTTATTTTTTGTTGCTGTTAGTATGTTTCTTTGCCGTAGTGGTTGTAGGTGATGTCGCACAAGCACAATAATTATATTTTGAAAAGTTTGTTCGAGTTTTAATGCTTTGGACCCACTGTAGCAACTATTCTTTTATGCTTTTTTGAATGTTTCTTGTAGATATTTGTTGAAATTTGCGAAAAAATTGTTCTTAGTTCTTGGCAAATTTTTAATTTTTTTCAAGTCAAGTTAAAATTTAAACTTATTTAGTTTATTTGCGAATAAATAGTAAAATATTGCAAATATTAATTTAGGCATACATTTTTACGTTTAATTTGAAATATTCAAGCTTTTGTTCACGCCTAGCACTACAATTATTTACAACTTTGCTTCACATTAAATTCACATAGTTGCGGCAAATTCTAGTCTCATTTATAATTAATTATAATTAATTTTCTTCGCATAGTTCAAACTTTTTCAGTGAATTTTCCAAGTCATTTTCCTGCATTTACGTACACATTTTTCTACGCTCATGGCTCATGGAACGCGCGCAGCACATACCCAAGTGAAATGCCTTTAAATGCGCTTATCGATCAAACAGTTGTAAACACAAACAGCGTTTAGTGCAACCTTTTCTTTACTTTTATTTTTGTTTTTTTTTTCTGCCCCTCAAAGGTTTCTATGCTCCGTCTACCCACTGCACTGTGTGGCAGCAGTCTCCCTTGCTATGGCATTTGCAGAGCTCTTTTGTTTATGACTACTTTCTTTCACTTTTTTTGTTTGTTGGCACTTCTAGCGACTTTTTAGCATTTCTATACACTTCTTTTGAGGCACCTTGTACTCGCTACGGGTATTTAGTAGCGCTGTCTTCTTATGCGGCGGCTGTCGGGTTTCTTGCACTTGCATTTTACAGGCATTCAATAGCTGCATCACAATTCTTTTTCACTTTGGCAGAATATTTATTTTTCATTTCTTTTTCACTATTACGAATATTACCCACAGTTTTTTAGCGAATCGGTTTTTTTTTTTTGCTACCAAGTTACTTAAAGTTTGTTATGTTTATTTTGTTGTTTCTTAAAGAATTCATCCGTCAACTTTCTTTCGCCCAACCTTTCTCAATAGCGGCTTTCAATGGAATAAATTTTCAGCTCAAACGTATCGTGCTTACCAGCTAGCTAGCAGCGCAAAGTTTGAGTGATTTTCATTCAACCCGGCGCAACACAGGTTTCCACTCAAACAGGTTCGATACATAGCAAATTATCCGTTAAATTGTTGCTGTCTAGCCTTGAAATGTTGCGTGCATTTTTTTTTTAATTTTCCCCCTTTGCAGTTTGTTGATTCTATGCTACTACCCATCCATTTTTCTACTACGTTTTGATATTTGTAGAGCTGCTGTTCTGTTTGCTTGCGACTTTGTCTTGTGCTTCATTTGTCTTATTTGTTGACTTATTCTTTTAATTTGTTAGTCCATTAGCGTTAATTGTTTGCTGATCAGCGATAAGCTGTTTAGTAGCGAAATAAATATTTTTGTTTGCTGAATTCATTTCGGCGAATATGACATAATCCAGATCAATTTATAATAATTGTGTAATCTTGGAAAAGTAACAGTGCTAAATCGCTGCGCCCTTTAGTAAGGTTTACCGTGGTTTCCTTTGCCATCGAAATTGTTTTTCGACGCATTCACCAACACCATTCTGCATTCGCTCAAGTTTCCATGCAATGGTTTTAAACAATTTTTATATAGGGTGATTCAATAAGACCGCAGATGTTCACAATAGGGCAATGGTTTCATGCACAGTGAGTGCAAGTAGTTAACGTATTAGTTTAGGTGCAATGGTGTCTCATTATGATTTCTTTCTAAAAAATCTGCTTCAACGTTTGAGTACCGCTCCATGACTAAGTTTGCCAAAGCCTGTAGTACCAACTGTCTGAAAAAAAATGAAACATTAAAATATCACAAATTATTCTTATTAAAGATCTGCATTACCTTATATCACGCTATAGCAGCCGTGTCACTCGGAAAGTGTTACCTCCAAAACCGCATCAACGTTGAGGGAAAATAAAGTGCTTGGATGGCCCATTATTTCAATGTTTTCAGCGCTCAAATAGGCCAATATGTGAGAGTTCGCATTTTCATGGTAAAGAATTGTTCGTCTTCTTGACTTGTGTTTCTTTTTTTGTCCTAAGGCTTTGAAGCATTTGACGCACCTCGATCGAATTACTTCAAAATTTTTATTGCACCAATTCACACGAACCTTTTTTATTTTAAATATTTTTCAAATTATGCAGAATCCAACGCGAACAAGTAATGCGTTCATGCAAAGCGTTTTACACCAACACCTAAATACCTGAACCTCATGATATGTCAAATGTTCATCATGTAATATCTGTTAACGCCAACACCGTATAAATGCATTTCCTTGTATCAGGTCAAGCAGATTTATTTTTTGTTTTCAAAATGACTATTGAGCCAAAACCTTGAACAGCACCCATGGTGCAATAAAGAAAGGTGTTATACGTTCGCGTTCAAAAAGTCAATTTGCCTCTATGGTTAAGTACTTTTTATATCACAGCGATTTTCATCAAAAAGTACTAAAAATGGTATTCTAAGTTGTTCACAAATTTTGAGCCAGTACTTTGATAAGAAAAAAATTTTGATTATACAGGGTGCGCTAGACCACCCGTCCACCCCCTCTCTAAAAGGGAGAGAAATGTTTTTTTTTTGTAAAAAAAACGCCAAAATATTACCGACCAACTCAGGGATGCTCTATCCTTTGGTCGTATTACCGACTTCCGCTTTCGCCCGAAGGTGGGTTAAAGTGACCGGAAGTCCGACCTGTTTATATTTTCCAGTATATTTATGTTAAAATCGCATATATCAACCTTAAGAACAGGGACCGTAACGGTTATAAGTTTTATTCTAAAAATCACTTTTTAATCGTTATTAACTGAGTTTTATTTTTAGCTCTGAAAATAATCGTTACGTTTTAAGTTTTATTTTTTGCTCGGATAATAATGGTTACGTTTTAAGTTTTATTTTTTGCCCGGAAAATAATAGTTATTTCTTGAGTTTTATTTTTCGCTCAGAAAATAAAACTTAATTTTTGCGTATGCGTATGCGCTTTTTTGCACTTTTTCTTTAGAAATGTGGTTCTCTTTGTTTCTGCCCTGGTATCTGTATTTTCATTACCCACTCCACAGTTGCGTTAAAGGTTCAATTAAGTATTATTTTCCAAGCAAAAAATTTAACTTAAAACGTAACCATTATTTTCCGAGCAGAAAATAAAACTCAAAACGTAACGATTATTTTCCGAGCAAAAAATAAAACTCAAAACATAACGATTATTTTCTGAGTAAAAAATAAAACTCAAAATATAATGATTAAACTTGATTTTTATAAGTAAAAATTAAAAAATAAAAATCAGTGCCGCTGAAGGTACACCGAGTAATAAGAAATACATAAGAAATACATTGCTTTACTCCTTACGCACGTAGCATTTCTCTTTCCGCGTGATTTTTTGAGTTGAAATTTCAAAGGATAATCGTTATTTGCGGTCCCTGCTTAAGAATTAAAAAAAAAATATATATTGTGCTTAAACTTAGTTAACATTTATTTGTCAAGTATCCTGTAAGATCCACTTACCATACTATATACATAAAACTTTCATACAAAATATTTAAAAATCTCAGTTTTTTCAAAGATCTTAATTCAAGGCTTTAGTACGAAAAAGAGTACTAAAAGTCGCCAAACTGCCTTCTTTTCTTTCCCTTTCTCCTCGTGTTTCGTAAGCTTCCAAAATACAACCTTGAGCTAAGGGAGCGTCGAAACGAGCTGGCACCATGATACAATTATTAAAGGTATTGTCTTCCCAGAGAGCGCATATTCAGATCTGCATTATTTGAAAAACACCATTGCTTCCCACACTAAAAGATTAACTGTAAGGGAACTGTAAGGGATATTTTCATATGCCATAAACCATACATATAAGTATGTTTACCTTTTTTTAAACAAACCTTCTTGCAGGGGACTTATTTAATTTGCAAAAGCCGAAAATTAACATTGAAATGCGTCAAAATGAATATAAGGGAGCACGAGTTTCGATGTGGAGCAAACTCTCTGGGAAGGCAATACTTGTAATAATTGTACCATGGCTGGCACTTATAACCTTTATTGCATCATGAACATACCATATTTAAGAAAGGCATGATAAAGTCTGTGTTCGTATGGAAAAGTAGCTTATGTCGAAAGGCTGGCTTTAGTATAAATCGGCATTCGCAGCATACGATTGCGAATGACTTACGGGCGCTAAGCCGTTAAACAACTTTAAGCAAATAAACGTGCAGGAAATAGTTCCGATTCTAGCAAGTCAATATTCTTTTTAAGACTCATCAAAAAATTCCTTGTCGTTTAAAAAATAAAGGGAATGCCGCATTATACTAAAGCCGGCCTTTCGACATAAGCTACTTTTCCATACGAACACAGAAGTATTTATGTATAAGTTAGCTGCTAATTTACAGTGTACTTCATTATTTACAAACATACCAAACAAAACACAACATCTATCATGTTCTCTGCGTCTGCCTTCGAACTGCAACGTAAACACAACAAACAACCACTTGTTTCCCTAGCAACGCAACAAGTTGCAAGACGGCAAAGAAACTTAGTTTGGGCAACAATTATTGCTAAGGTTGTGTGGTTTCACAAAATCACAGACTTTCTTAAGATGAAATATTCGAAACATAAGAAGCAACAAGGCTTCCAACGAACTTCATATCAACGTAAAAATCAGCAATTGAAAACCCCACTTTAGCTTTGGAAGGTACATGGAAGATAAGAGTATCTTTTTTTTTTTTAATAATTATTACATGTGAATACTATGGGCTGGTTTCTCCAACTCAATTTAACTTAATTTATCCAATTTTTTGGACTTAGTCAGGAATAAGCTCAATAAAAAGTAGGCAACTTTTGACTTAAGTCCAAAAAATGGCTAAACTAAATTAAGTTGAGTTGGGGAAACCAGCCCTATGTATAGTAGTATAATAGGACGAAGTAAATGCCCAGCCACCTGATCCGCAATTCTTTCATACATGGTGAGAGCTTCTAAGATGCGTTCCAAGTTGGAACTTAAACAAAAACAAAACAAGGGTGCAATTCACTGCAGCATAATTCAAGTCGATATCTTTGGAGCAGCAAGAGTGTCACACCAAATCGGAATAGGAAAGCGGAAATGAGAGGATGAGGATGATATTTAATAGCAGAGCTAGTATTCCCTACCATGACATCCAAGGGCAAATGTAACATCCTGCTCGGTTATTAAAGGTACACCGGTGCATCCTGCCACCACTGTACAGCATTCAACTACGCAATTGGTGAAAGTGTGTGTGTGTGTTAAAAGCGCCGCTGAGCTGTCGAAGTATCGCGATAGTTCTCTGGCGATGTTTCATTGTCTGCCGGTAACTCATTCGTTCTTTTGTTACTACGATTGCAAATACGTGTTAAACATACATATGTACATATATACGTACGTATACCCAGAGCGCGCTCAGTGAGATATGGCCTAAAGACCAGTCGTCTAAACACAAGAATTCGGGATGCTTACAAGGAGCGAAAAAATCGGTCCAGACTGCCCCGAATGCAATCGATAAGTCGATAGAAGAGGTAAACAAATGTCTCTTTATAAGTACTTTCTACAGATCAAACTGGTTTTTAACAAAGTCGTTTGGGACAGCCATAAAGAACTTATAGTATATAAAAACTGTTGCGGCGGAGTGGTTCCCTGTAGGGAAACCCCGAACTGGTGAACCAAATTTGTAGTTCCGTACTAGATCTTTATCGCCAAAAACGAACCAGACCGATAGTAACTAGATCGCCACCAGTTCTAAAGCAGCGACATGTGGTACTTTTAAAAAACAATTTTAGAAACCTATATCGAAAATGACGAATTTAGAACTGCTTCAAAACTATAGAAAAAAGGGAAAAGAACGAACTAGATCTCATCTGGCGAATTTTGAACTAGTTCGAAACTACTGAACTTACTTTAAATAGATTTTTGCTTGGCGGGCTTTTCGTTCAAATACGCTTTCAGGCTGCACGTCGCAGATGCTTTTTTTATAGTTTGGTAATACAAAACAAATATTTTTGTTAACATCTTAACATTATGGGACATTCTGGAATATAACCAATAACAGTCAGCACCTCTGCAAATTCAGCTACAGCCAAAGGTATGTAAATGTGTTTTCAAATGCAAAATTTTATTTACATTCATTCAAACAAATTAGATTTCAGATTGAAAATACATTTCCCTGCAAATAATTAAAAATTGCTACTGTGATAACCCAAAAAGGAAACATCTTGTTACTTTTTCCGTTTACAACTGGTTCGGAACTATAGAAAATGGGGTTCAAAGCCAACTAGATCCCATATGTCGAATTTAGGACTGGTTCTGAACTATAGAAAAGGTAATGCAGCGGGGACAATTTCTTTACTCTGGTGGTCTTTACTGCTTGGATAGCAATTTTTTGAGATGTTCTCCAGGATTGATATCTGCCGTCTGCGAAACTTCGTTCTCGGCAAACGTACTCATAAATTTCGGAATTATAAGCCTTACAAGCAAAACTTGGAGAAAATTTCTATTTCATTTTTAATTTGATATTGATGCAACCGCAGTTACATAGCAGATGTGTATGTATGTGTGCGTGCAAAAAATAACGCATTTCTTCGTAGTAGAATACGCGAATTGAACGAATGAAATTATTATTAATAAGTGATCGCTGATCAACGGCACGCAATTTCTATTAATCACACCGGGCAACGTGACCCAAAGCAAAAGCACAACCAACAAACAACAAGAAAACCTAGCAACCACAACAATGCGCACGGGGAGCATTTTTTAAGTGAATGTGTAGATACATACATGCAGCAAAAAAAAAAGCAAATGCTACACAATCAACAGCGCTAAATTTGTACATTTTTGCACATGCATCCTGTCTTGCCATTCCCACCACCACTGTGCACCGCCATCAGCAGCACAACACTACTATGTACATATTTTTCGCATGCCACAACAATAACCTACCGCAAAATGTGGTATAAAGCGCGAGTGAATAAAAACGAGAAAGAAAAACTAATAAACGAATAAAAAAGCAGTTGAATAAAACGCAGAAAAATGTAAAATTGAAATTTTTGAGTCAAGAAAAAATAAACAGCAAAATTATAGGCATTGGTTTCATAACTGGCACAAAGTGTTGCTGCTGCTTTTTGTTGTTAGCGTTATTGTAGATATCTTTATTGCCAATGCTGCCGCCTTGCATATCTAAGAAGCGCTTTGGCTTTTTGCAGCCGCGCAGTGAAATGAGAAATTTCCGCGGCACGTTTAAGATTTTGCTGTGGCAAGCTTTTTTCCCGCCTTTTTTCATGAATTTTTTTTATTTTTTCTTCAAATGATCATGTACATGTTTATGTTTATGTTTGTAACCTCTTTTCTCAGCTGTGGTTAATCTCGCAATTGCCTTATCGGCAACATTTCACTTACAAATTGCCAATCATCGCTTTACAAAACAATTCGCACAAAGTCATGTGAAATGATGGGAACGGCAACACTCAAATATAATTGTAAAGATATTAAAAAAACATTTTAAGGATTTAAGAAATGTACAAAATTTAACAAAAAAATTAAAAAACAAAAAGAACTATGGAAATTAAATGAAAAGTGAAAAAAAAAACGTAAGAAAATAAAAAAAATACAAAAGCTTAAAAATTTAAGGAATAAATTAAACGACAAAATTTACAATTAAAAAATTAAATAAATTAGAACTTAAATTTGAAACGCTTAACAATGAAAACTAACAGGTTCCAAGAAAGAACTAATCCTTTTCTAAAAAAATTAAAAAAAAAAATTTATTTAAAAAAAATTTTAATAAAAATTTTTTTAAATAAAAAACTTAAAAATTGGAATAGTCATAAAAAATAAAAACAGTTAAAAGTATAAGAAATGGAAAAAAGTATGAGGAAGAAACATACAATTTAAAATGGTTGAAAAAATAAAATAAAATATTAGAAGTAGAAAACAAAAATAAAAAAATCAAAATAAAGAATTATAAACACGAAATGAAAGATTTTAAACTTTTAAAAATTAAATATTAATACATGGACCATTTTAATTAAAACATTTCCTTATTTTAATGAAATAAAGAAATTATTTAGTTTAGTAATAGGGAATTTAAAATTAAATTAAGAAATATTAAATAAAAATTACAAAGAATGAAAAGATGGGAGCGATGAATTAAATAAATTCAATACAAAAAATCGTGTTCAAAGAAAAGTTAAATAATACTTAAACTTTAAATATATGTACATATATCTACTCTATATATGTATATACATAAAAAGAAAAAGTGCATATAAAATAGACGAAAACAGAAAAAAATTCAAAAGAAATCATGAATAAACAACAATATCCGTAAATAAAAAAATTGAATTTCAATATACATTTTTATTTTAATAAAAAATTAAAATTTTAATCGAAACATATACATATGCATAATATTTAATATAAGGAAAAAGTATTTCAAAATAATAAATGTATTTAAAATAAAAAAGTTCTAACTTTTAAAACATTCTAACATTAAAAAAAAAACATTAAACAAATATGTATGTATGAATTCAATTAAAATTAAATATTAAAAAACTGATTCGATTTAAAAAAATAAATATGCACTTAAAAAATTAAAAACAAATAAGAATGTATTAAAAAATAAATGTAAAAACCAATTAAAAATATTATAAATTTAAAAAATTATGAATTAAAAAATATATAAATTTAAAAGATTTATACTTAAAAACCATTCATTTCAAAAATTATACATTTAAAAAATGAAAACTTTTAAAAAATTATAAATTAGTAATCAAAAAAATATGAATTTAAAAATTTTTAAATAAAAAGTGAAAAAAAAACTTAGTAAAAAAATTTAAAATTCAAAATTGTTTAAAACAAATTTAAATAAAAAAATATAAAGTTTGGAAAAATTTAAAACATTTAAATGAATTTTAAAATTGAATACTAAACAAATTCAAATCAATAGAAAATTTAATCAATATTTTATTTATTTATTAATATAAAAATAAGTACAAAGCCATTTACAAACACATAAATTTTATAAGAAACAGGTAAGTTGTTTATACACAGCAGAAACAAAAAAAAACTACAAATTGCTGCTTACCCACCTTCAGCAAATTTGACTTGCAATATTGACGATGGGTTAATAACAAGTTTGGCAACATGTTTACACATACAACAAATAACTTGCAAACAACAGCCGATTGCAGACGTGTGTAAATATATATTTACCTATAGAAGTACCAAAAAAAAGCAGCATTGCAAATTGTAGTGCCTCAAGCAGCAACCAACAACCGACAAATCTTGATAATCATTCCGCACATCGGCACAATCCAAGCTACGCACAGCATCCCACCAACATAAATAGTTCCATCACGCGCAATTTCATTTACTTTTTGCGCGCGCACCTTAATCAAGAAGGCATCCCGATTGAAAGTGAAACTTGGCCAGCAGGCCACATACCACAGCTAGCAGCCAGCAGCCAGCAGCTTCGACCAGCAGACTCGCTTTAAGCTTTTGAAAACCTGCCTGCTGCCTGTTACATTGTTGCGGCGTGCGTCGAGCGCAATTATATGCGTCTGGCGCTGCAAAAGAGGCGGAAACTATGGCACCGAAAGTGGTTGTGAAATCAAAGCAAAAGGGGGGCGGATCAAACTGTCTGGACTAGGCCATGCACCGGGGCAAAGTTATTAACTGGGAAGAGGCAGTGATGGTGGAGTTGGTAAATGATTTGTGCGTAACCTCGAGATTCGATAAGCATACATATTTTTCGAAGCGAAATCTGTATGGAGTTCGAGAAGTCAGTAAAATACGTTGCTTCCCTAACACTAGGCTCCATCATTTTTACACAAGGTACAAAGGGCACTTCAAACTCACTAAATAAAATGGATCCTGGTAAAGAAAATTTGAACGACTCGGTGAGGTGATACCCTTTTTTCACGACCCAGTATAGTGTATATAAGTATGTAAATTCATATAGAGACATGTGTAGGAATTCAAATGAATATTTTTTTCTTAAACCATGAATAACCTCATCCACCACGCATATGAATGAATTTGTCACGCTCAGCGGTGTTGCGTTCGCAAAATTGCAGCCGTAGATAGAGACTCGTATCTTCTGGAAGTCTTCGACTAACCGCTTGCCGTCATTGGAGGAAATCGTTGCAAAGATGCTGCTCATCAGCTGCTATACAAGTTGCCCACTCCCTCCGCCACTTGCGGCATGCAAGATGACAGTTGTTGCTACAACAGTTGCCTTGCGCCGTCAGCCACTTTTGTAATGAAGGTATGTGTGAGTTGCATTGCAAAAATGGTAATTGGCTCACAGCCGCATCGATCTTTGGCTTTACTTGTAAGAAGCATTGCGCACTCGCTCATTGGTAAATGTGGTTTTTTTTCTTTTGCTTGTATGTAATTGGGAATGTACGTTGTGGCATTTTATTCACTTTCGTTTGCTGTAGACATGGCGTTTATACTTATTTTAACCCATTGACGATTTTCAACGAATCAACAACTAAATATATAAGTATGTATGTAGATATGTATTTAATACTCGTAGTTGTGCCTCCTTGACTGCATCAGACGAACGATCATCGTCAGCAGGTCACTCGGGAATGATTATGTGCATATATACATACATATGCACGTTTATGTACATATAAAACTGTAATAACAAGTAATCTTAGGGCATAAAAACAGAAATTTCGTTTTCGTTTATCGCCGGAGTGGTAAACATTTTTATTTTGTATACATAATTTTGAATGACTGAAGGCGCAGAAACATTTACGAAAGCTTATGTGCATTCCTCGCAAGAATGTACATGCATATGTATGTGCATTAGGGTGCATAACCAAAAAAAAGTTGCGGTTTTTCCACTGGAAAAATATTGCGGAAAAATATTTAGATTTACATAAGCTAGACCGCTTTGAAAATACCTACAAAAATCTCATTAATTTTGATTTCGTTGACAAAATTTTTGAACATAATTATGCAGACCTTTTAAGCTTAAACTTTTCTATCATCTCAGGTGAGTTTTTAGAAAAAAAAAAATTTAAGCTAATTTCATTTATAAAAAAATCTCGATTTTTAGAGCTATTTTTAATTAAGTTCAGCTCACGTAAATCTTAATATTTGTCCCCAATATTTCAACGGAAGTCTAAAAATATAATAGATTTTATAATTCTGTTGGAAAAA
>NW_023463838.1:0-12596 GCF_013731165.1 Rhagoletis pomonella | reverse complement strand
CAACCATTCCAATTCTAACGTCTCCCTCTTTCCACGCAAGCCTAATTACTTAGCTAGACACCCCTATCTATTATAGACACATTGGCATTGTCATCACAAAAGGCGTATGCACACCTTAAAATTCCATTTGCATACAATTTAACGGGCACACCTGAATTTCTTTGGCTCTACCACATCGATCACCAACGCTCAACTGCAAAAAACTTCGGCACTGTTTTAATGGTGAACACTCGCCGTCAGCACCTTCGATGATCAACGCCAACAGCAACAAAACGACGAGAAGCATTTGACCCAGAAAACTTAGGAGTTTTCTTTTCCTTGAAAGGATTCGACGTTATTGGCAAATAATCTGCTACAATATGTGCTAAACGTCGAACAGTATTCAACCAATCACTAAAATCAACAATTCTTGGCTGGCGGTCCAGCTGCAAGCACTTCTCTGCCCATTGCATTTGCTTCTGCACTGGCAATTTCCCAAAAGCTCACTTAATAATGTAGGATTAGACAAATGATGTTCCCCTTTAGCATTCTTTAAAAAGGTAGCCATGTTATTCAACTGTGTTGCAAAATTTACCAACGAAGCTAAACTTTCATCGGGTATTGTTAATATCATTCGCACTTTTTTAATTCGGCTCTTGATTAGAGTCTCCATTATTGTTGCCACATTTTTAGAATTCGCGAGGAGTGCTTCCACTGTTTCTTTTGCTCTGTCCTTTAACGCATCTCATAGCCGCATAATGTTGTGCAAATTCGAATATTCTAAGTCTCGAGTGGTGCTTGCAAAGGCTTCTACAAACACTCGCCACTTCTCAGGCAAACCGGAAGACGTCGGCAATGGATTTTCTTGTGGCGAAATTGTCGATTATGAAGGTTGTGACCAAATACCAAGCGGTGCTTGAATACCAGGTAACGGTTGTAGCGGCTCCGAAATCGCAGCTCCATAAAAGTGCTCTGCGTGAATGGTGGGTCGCGACTGGAATTCTCCAGGAGGTTCTGCTGCACCATCCTCCTCGATTTGCTGCAGAAACCTCGCTATTCTTTCCTGCACTTTTGCAACTCATTCTGCAATTCCTGTACATTGGTTTGAAGTTTCTGATTATTGGTTACGAAAAGGTTCTGCACTGCATGCATTTGCTTATTAAATTCCGCTATCATAGCCTCTTGTCGAATATACGAGTCAAATATTCTGTAGGATATTCGCCGGTATCCGATGCTCCTACTTTTGTCGAAAATATAGCGCTCCCAGAAGATCTAGTGACTGGCGACGATTTATCGATTTAGATGGCGTTGGCTTTGGCATTCTTATTTCTTACTAAATCATTTAAATACAGTTGTTCCTTTAGGGCCGCCATAATCCTAAGCCCTTCGACCAGGACACTTATCATCCCAATCAAAAACGAAGATACTAGTGAATATGGTGCCCAGATATTCCCTATAAGTACATGTGCTTTGGTTCTGATATTATAAGCAAAGTAGTTTTGTGGCACAATCCGTAGAGCTGAATTATTGATGGTGATGACATGCTCAAGTTCTGAGTTTTTTTAAATCATAAAAGAACAAATTTCTCGTGACGGTGACGTACCTCCATTAGCAAATTTCCGCACACCTAATTTCACCAACTATTGCATATCTCAAAGAAGTACAGCTTAGGTTGGGTTAAGTTAACGCCGCGAGCCGATTACGAAATTTTGAATGCGGCTAATTTCGATCCCTGAGAGCTGTTCAGAAGTGCGAGCCAAAATGCTTCCATCTTAGCCTCGCAAATGTTGGACAGTCTAAAAGAAAGTGTGGAGATGATGCCACTTCATCTTCCTCTTGACAGCTGAAACCAAAAGAGTTCCTAGTTTCACCGAATGAATACCAATCGCACAATTCCCTGTCAGAACCCCCATCACTAGCCCTTGAGAGGTAATGGGTTTAAAGTGCCCTATAAAAACATTTGCTGCAGCAGAGAGACATCTTCTTTTCCTTTTTTATGTCACAAAAGGGCCCGGTTTCCTTTAGCCTAATAGCAGTTCGTGCAGCGACAATTCTGTCTCCAATATCCGCAGGCGCCGCACAGTGTAAGATTTGACCCATCTAGCTGCTTTTAATTCTGTAATTCGAAAACTATTGAAGATAGATTAATAAAATTTTGCACAAGGTACGTTATAAGACAGGCGAAGCTTTTTACAAAAAATCGGCCATTTAGAGTTACTGCCACGCCACCCTATTATATAACTGCAATTTATAAAAATGCAAAAACTGAAATATTTAACTAACTACAAAGGCTAAAATGCCCAAAATTGATATTTAGAATTTCCCTATAACAATGAATTATAAACCTGCAAAAACGGACTCAAAAATAAATATTTTTTTTTTTAATTATGTGCGTGGAAAATATCGATAAAAAATCAAGTTGGGTCAATGAAATTACGTTATAAGTTCAATATTTCTTGCTCCATTTACAAAAGTGGGATACTATTGGAAAGGTTGGGAATTAGGCTTTCTCTATTCAAAGCGGAAATACAAATATTTGTCTCGGCCGAGATGAAATTCAAATAAATTACTCGAAGAAAATGAAATTCCTAGTAGGCCTGAAAAATGAAAATTTCATCAAAGCAGCTAAAATTGTGTTGTTTAAATTCAAAGAGGAGTGGTAAATAAACTGAGATACAAACTTTATCGAATAGTGGCGGCTAACGAGTTTGCAGGTCTAATGAAATTAATAAATTGCTAAAAATAAATCTAAATTAACATCGTTTTACTTTAACATGAAATACTCAGTCCTAGCTTACTAAAATCCCAAAAATGTATATTCATTAAAAAGAACATACCTGCTCGGTAATCTTCCAAATCGAATCCCGTCCCGCTCTACACTTTGGTTTAAATTTTGTAATTGTTATTGTTTCGTCTTTAGCAGGCATTTCCAAAAACATTTTCGACGTTGTTTTGAAATTTGGCGACATAAAATAATGTAATTAATATTTTCTAGAAAATGGAAATAATACACTGTGCGCCGCATAGTGTTTCGACTATATGGAGGCAGATAGAAAAAAGTCATGGTGACAGTTGATAAAAAAACCGGTTGGACTTAGGGAGGGAAAAGTTAAAGTCGCAAATAGCACATTTCACATTATTTACTCACCCCCGTTCTTCACGAACGATACATTTCCAAAGAAATATGGGAATCGGCTCGATACCGAATAATCAGTTAAGTTGCCTTTGGCGACTAACCCATTAAAGAAAATGTTTCTTTTTCAACTGTAATCAATTACTTAAATATCGTGGAATATTTAGGTGAAGGTATTTATCATGTATTTGGTACTTTCCTATTTTCTTACCAACAAATTTACTTTGAAATTTAGATGCTAAAGATTATTAGTAAAAAAAGTGTGAGTACCGGCCCGTCAGGTCTTCAAATTAGACAAATGTTTTAGAGAATTTTATGTAGTTTTAGAATATATAATTTGATCTTTGCGCGCGGCTTTGCAAATATATGTAATTTTTGATTTTCCTAATTTTTGATTTTCAGCTTCTTTTTGCATAATTTCGCGAAAATAATTATTCGAACAATGAAAAACTCTCACCAAACATTGGGAAAAAGCGAGTATTTAAACCTAAGTCATTTTATAGTATAACCTTTGTTTACTGAGGGTGAAAAGCAGGGGAAAAAAACAGAATTCCATCACATTTAACGACTGGGCCCACATTTTTTGTGAGTTTTGAGTTTAAGGTTTTTCTAATAAAAGAGAGAGCACAAACTAAATTTCATCGAAATCGGATGAAATTTAATATTTCCGCCCACAAGAGTAGAAGGCGTGGCAACTATGCCATCTTTACCAAATTTCATAATACCCTATTTCTAAGTGAAACTAGAGCACATATCAAATTTCAGTGAAATTGGTGCAGGTTTACTATTATTTCCACCTGCCTCCATATAGTCGAAACACTGTGCGCCGTGTTCAACATATGTATATATGTTAAGCGCCAGTGTAGGTGGGGTTCCTTATGCTCCGCTAATTCCTGTTTTACATGTGTGGCTTTCTCTAGTGAGTTCCCCCAGACAAGGACTCCTTGGAACAATATAGGCTTAAATCTGGTTTCCTAGAGCTAATGAATTAATTTTAATTTTACCAATAGCTCCTCTGCAGCAGTAGAAGGCAACCGACACCTTTGCTACCCTTTCCTCAATGTTAGGCTTCCACGACAGCCGCCGTTGATCGCCCACCTAGGTTCAGGAAACCTTAAGCCAGATCGAAAATGGTGTTTAGAAATCGTCCCTTAACCAAAAGTTCCACATCATCTACATAGACGATCACCCGACAGCCCAGCTCCTATTGACTCTGCACTGTGTGCAGACGCTCACCCACTCCGCCACGACAGTTCTGTCACGAAGTAAGCTGTAGATAAGCCTTATAAGGATGGTTTCAACCCCTAGATTATGAATGTACTTGACTATTTCCAATGGAGTGACATTCTTGAATGCCCCTTCAATATCGAAGAAGGCTCCTACTGCATAATCTTCATGCGTGAAGGCTTCCTCTGACCACATTACCAATGTTTTCAGAGCGGTATTCACCGACCTTTTCTTGCAATAAGCATATTTTCGAATCGCTGTCACACTTTTTGACGCAAAAACATTTATATCATGCGTCAAAAAGTGCGATAGCGATCTGAAAATTGTCGCTAACTAGTTACAGAATCTCGCTCCTGAAGTACGAAATATCGCAAAGAACACATTTGGCTGTACTTCGAAGTACGAAGTACAAGAGCGAAAAAACAAGTACTGTACTTCCGAAAGAAGTACGGTTGGTCACATTACGCATGCCATACAACGCGCTTCATGATCCATTTTTGCCATTAAATAAATTCCTTAAAGAAGTATGATTTTTTTTGGATTAAGAAAAACTTTAAAATAACTTCTTCAGATGGCGTCCTACAAAATCCCTTCTGAAAGCTTTTTTTCTGAGTAGCGAAAGCATAAGCCTTTCAATTTGTGCCACTCCATACAAAAAATGAAGGACAAAGGAAAGAAAGGCCTTTTTGATGAGACTTTAGCTCCTGAAATTGGCTACCTGATCAGGAACTTACATGTTTTTGGCATTTGCCTGAAAAAGTTAAGATTTTAACCAAATAAACTAAACAGAAAGAAGGCAAGCTCACCAGATATTCAATATGTTAGAAAAAACCTTTCGTTATCAGTTTGACAGAAACCTTAACCTTTGTTTCATAGCTAAATCTGCTAAAAATTAGAGGAGTGTCTGCATTCACCTTCTTTAAAAAACCAGGACAATTCAACAGTGGACCAGGAAACCAGGATAATTTGTTTAAATCAGGACAAATCCTGGAAAACCAGGACGTCTGGCAGCCCTATTTTAGGGTGTGATATATAAAGCATTCTCTTTGTAATTTGGATAATGTGACCAGATGAGTCGAAGGAAAAATCAGGACACTCACAAGTTTTTCATATTGAATTAAACAATGGTGATATGCCGAATATAAACCGATATCGCTCATCAGTACATTCCTGGAAATGAGGGAGAAAACTCTTTCGAAATTCGTATTGGGTGCGGTAATCGCGAACAAGAATTGGACGATTTTCAGAAGTTCTGAGAAGGCATCGATATTCGGATTAGCATTGAATAGTTCAGATATTTATTGTTGTACAAAAAAACAAAATGCACTGCAGAAAAATAGTTTTACTTGGATTTCATCTTTTGCAAAATCAAAATACTGTACAATCTAAGGAAACAATGTAGCGTTGGCCAACAGTATGAATTTCAACAAACACATCCTTTTGACGTAATGCTATCTACGGCGAAAAATTCAGCTGACGCCCCAACACCACCTTTTTAAATTCGCCTTAATTGTTGTATGTGTTCGGGGCAATCGAAAACTTCTGTACGTGTATTGTAGTTTCAGTCGTTTGAAATTTGCAAGGATGTTATTATGTGAACGATGTAGAAACAAGCGCCTAATGATATGCTTACGCAGTAAAAAGTTTATAAAAGGTCAGCTTTGTAAAAATTTGGACAACTGAAATCACAACGTCTGGTCACCCTAAATTTGGATGGTTTATTTATTACACTCCTAAAAGGAACAACTATATTTAAATGTTTTAGTAAGAAATAAGAATGCCAAAGCCAACGCCAAATGTTTTATTAAATAAAGTTGCTCCTTTATGGGTGTGATAAATAAAACATCCTTTTTGTAATTTGGAGGGTTTATTTAAATGTTATTTTTACCCCGCTTGACAATACGAAAGGAATAAAAAACTGTACAAGCAAAATGCCCTTTTATACATTTACATACAACGTTCCGCTAGATTTCACAAACTGTTACTTAGACAAATCGATATAAGAGAAAACTTAGAATAGAAAAATAAAGTATACAAAAAAGAAATAATCGATAAAATTGATTAGATAAAATACATATAAAGCCCGAAACACAACACTGAGATAGGGCGTTTTCGAACTGGCTGCCGAGGTAGGTCGATCTTCCACTCAGGTATTGATATCTTCCTGATTTTTTCACTCTATGTTTAAAGTACATTTATTAGTTCCGTTACTAAATTCCTACACATATGCATTTATTGTATTTACTTATAAGTATATCCAGGGGCGGACCCAGCAGCAATTCTTGGGGGGGGGGGGGGGGGGGGGAATTTTTCAACATATATCGTGTACATAAATTTAAAAATCACCGCAGTTTAAAATTTTTAGAGTTTTGTTAGTTTTTAATTTCTTGAAATTTCCCCTTTTTAATAACTTGAGTGGAATTCCAAAATTTTCTAAACTTTCAAAGCTTTGTGAGTTTGAGAAATCTTAGTAAATCCCAATAATCTATATTTATAAATGTGAATGACTGTTTGTTTATTACCTTATAACTTCTGAACCGCGGCACGGGATCGCAAGAAACTTTGCACACTTATTTGATTTTACCCCGGGAAGGCATGAGAAAAATAGGCAGTACTGGAAAAGAGGGCGTGGCACCTCCTATACTAACTAAAATTTTTTGTGGAAGAGCATTGGAACCTGCTGTCGAGATAAATAAAATTAATTCCATACTCATGGGAAGAAAATTGGCGGTATTGGAAAAGGGTGCGTGGCACCTCCCATAGGCGTGAATTATTTAATCAGCTCTAATTTCGGAACCGTAAGTCACATGAACTTGAAATTTCAATACAAAATTTTGAAAAGTCTAGAAAAGTGGAACAATTTTGGAATTTTTCAAAAATGTTAATATCTTTTAGAATTCTAAGAATTTTCTCTTTTTTACCCACAAGTACATGAACATACAAATTTTTCGACAATTTGTGATGTTTCAAATTTTTGCATTTGAGGATGGATTTTAGGATAAATAAAATTCTCAAGATTTTGGAAAATATAGAAAATTTCTAAAATCTCAATAATTTTGTACATTTCAATATATTCTCACTTTACCAAAATTTCTAGAATCTCCCGGATTTCGATAGTTTTTAAAATTTTCGAAATTATCCTAAAAATAAGAAATCTCAAGAAATTTAATTATACTATAAAATTCAAAATTTTGGAATTTTCGTTGTTTTCTGAACCTGGGAAAATATCCAAACTTGCTGTGACTTTCAACTGTGTAAAAATTACAATACAAATACAAATTCGAAAATATAACAAAAAAAGTAAAAATTGAAAATTAAGTACATAATTTCAAAATTTTGAAAATTCAGTGAATTCGAAGAAATAATAGGTCTACTTAAATAACATAATACTTCGAGCTTAACACACAACTAAAATTTCAAACTCAAGTGAAATTTGACACATTTTTTCCATGAATTAAAATTTTCAAAAGCATCCATTCATTAGGTATGTTCCCCAAGCTTCTCGAAGTCACTTCGAGTTACATATACGCGCTCCGCAAGTAAGTTTTCGAGTTTCTTTGATATACGCTCACAGTTTGAACTTTGCTCGAGTTTTTCTACAAGTAGATTGTGGGACAAACCTGTTATATATTCTTGTAATGATATTTCACGATATTCAGTTGAATATTATAAAAGTACATGTTACACAGTCTTGGGGGGTAGGGGAAATTTCCCCAATTTCCCCTACCTGGCTCCGCCACTGAGTATATCTGTACAATTTATAAAAGTAGTAGTCCCCTTTTTTGTAACAAGAAATTTTATATATAAATAGCCTTCTCCAGACAACATGTGAATGGCCAAAAAATTCGTGGACTATTCGAAAAAATCGTGTTTATGGTCCGATTTGCTTGAAATTTTGCACGTAGGTAGCTTTTTGCCTAGACTAGCATATAGGATTATTTTTCCCGCTAGGTGGACCAGAGACCGATTTATTAAAAATCGTATATATGGACCCATTTGCTTGAAATTTGGCGCGTAGGCAGCTTATTGCCTGGATTAACAAATATAATAATTGTTTCTGATAAGTGGACCCGGTGCCTGGTCTACTCCAAAAAATTGTATTTATCGTTCGATTTGCTTGAAATTCGGTACACGTATTATAAATATACATAGAATATAATTAAATTATTGTTTTACAGTTCTTCTTCTTCTTCTTTATTAGCGATGTAACTGCCTAAGCGATTTTGGCCGAGTCCAAGACAGCACGCCAATCATTTCCTTTCTGTGCCAACTGACGCTAATTGGAAATGCCAAGTGAAGCCAAGTCCTCTACATGGTTTTTCGTTATTTTCGTTTTGCTTCTCTATCTTATTCTGAAAACGCAGAACAGACATAAGTTTTGTTTTTGCCGATAATGTCGATATCGTCGGCCTACGCCAGTAATTGTACGCTCTTGTAAATCATTTTGCCAGAGCGATTCAGTTATGTGGCTCATATTATCTTCTCCAATATCAGATTAAAGAAATCACACGAAAGGGAGTCTGAAACCTCGTTTGGTACCAAACGGCTCGCAGAGGTCCTTCCCAAATCTGACGAAGGTGGTGGTATTGCTCTTCGTAATTTTATATAGACGTATTAGTTTGTCGGCTGCTGTGGTGTAGTGGTAAGCAGTGCGCGATTCCACTCCGCAGCACCTGGGTTCAACCCTGGTCAAAGCAACATCGCAAAAAAATATAGAAAAAATGTTTTTTATTAACAGCGGTCGTCCCTCGGCAGGCAATGGCAAACCTCCGAGTGTATTTCTACCATGAAAAACAGCTTCTCATAAAAATACAATCGCCGTTCCGAGTCGGCGTAAAACTGTAGGTCCCTCCGCTTTGTGTGGCAACATCAAGGCGCACGCCACAAATAGGAGGAGAAGCTCGGCCAAACACTAACATATGTGTAAACGCCATTCTATTATTATTATTATTATTACTAGTTTCACGGGGATACCAAATTCAGACATCGCAGCATAAAGACAACTTCTTTTCGTGCTGTCGAAAGCAGCTTTGAAATCGACAAATAGGTCCGGCATGCGTTCATCAGACCAAATTCTGCATAAGAGTTGATGCATGCACCTTAACAGCGTACTTGGATAGCTCGTCTAGCAGGGCGTCAGCTCCAGTAGCTTTGTTGCTTTTCGGCCTCGTAATCACTATACGTACCTCGTCATAGTCAGCCGGTGGGAAATCGACTCCATCGTCATCGACTGGGGGCTCGGGTTCGTCTTTTCCACTACTTTCAGCGCTGTTTCCATTCAGTAGGGTGGAAAAGTCTTCCCTCCATAATTTAAGCACGCTCTGGACATCGGTGACTACTTCGCCATTGTTGTTCTTACAGGAGTTCCCCCTGGTCTTGAAACCTTCCGTAAGTCGCCTACCCCCTGATAAAATGTTCGCGTGTTTTCTTGGTGGTCAGCATCTCAAGCTCTTTTTTTATTGCGTCAAGTACGTCTCGCTTCCTTCTTCAGTTCCCTATAGCAGTCCCACATGACGCGCGTTGCGCCCGATCGCAGTGTGACCGTGTAGACGGAATTTCTTTTTTTTTTTGCAGGTTTTTGGGAGTTTACGTGGCGTGACGCACTTTAGCTCGCTCCCAAATGGGTGTTTGGTCGCTTCCCAGAGAATACGTGGATATAAATATCCGGACGTTGTGAGCTGCAATTTGGCAGTCAAAAGTTTTTCCCACTTACGTGGACTTCTGCATACGGAACCATGCTGTTTTACAGTTAGAAAAGTGTTTTAAAGCGCGGCAAAGCAAGCGGGTATTGGCTATTTATCTATACCAATAGTTTAAAGAGAAGTCCCATCTTTTTATAAAAAGTAATCTCACGAGCGGATGTACCGATTTTTTTGGAAATTTTGGACACCTTTATAGACTGATAATAATTTCTATATATCAAAGGAGCGTGGCATCTCCCAAACAAATCGAATCTTTCATACCGCATATCTCTGGGAGCGTTTGTGGTAGACTTCTGGAAATTGGTATGGAGATATTAGAAATAAATCCAATACTCTTGTAGAAAAGTGATGGTTATTGGAAAAAGGGGTGCGGTGCCTTCAAAATATAATGAAACTTTTACCTATCTGTAAATACATATACAATTCTTTGGTACGTCTCTTTCTGGGTGAACTCCTCCTAAACGACCTAGCCGATTTTAATGAAATTTTGTTTATGTGTTTGAGTGCGTACCTGTATGATTTAGCCTAATTAGCTGATCACAAGTGTACATGGGTCCGTAAATTTCGTACTGTTACGACGCCCAAAACCAAGTACAGAATACGATTTCGCTATGATGAAGTGCAAATGCGCAATGTTTTTGATTTGTCGCAAATTATTTTAAGTTTTGAAGCTAAACCACGTCTTTTTCTTCATGATCTCAAAAAAAGAATATTTCATAATTTTCCATGGCTAGAGAAAATATTGCACATGATTTAAAAACAAATTTTGAAAAAATATTTGCCGATTTGAAATTATTTAAATGTACGTTTGCATACTTCATAAACCCTTTTTATGTTCCATAACTGAGGATGAACCGACATCGATATTATCGGTAAAAACAAGGGCTACGTCTGCTCTGCCTACTCGGGATTGGACAGAGAAGCAAAGCGAGTGGGTCTGTTGGTGAACGAGGACAAAACGAAGTATCTCCTGACATCACACAAACAGTCAGAGCATATGAGTCTTGGCACCCACGTCACTGTTGACAGTTACAAGTTTGAAAAAGTAGACGACTTCGTTTATTTGGGAACCGGCATTAACACCGATAATAATGTCAGCATTGAAATCCAACGTAGAATCACTCTTGCCAACAAGTGCTACTTTGGACTGAGTAGGCAATTCAGGAGTAAAGTCCTCTCTCGACGTACGAAAACCGCGCTCTATAAGTCTATAAGTATAAGTTCTGGCGAAATCCACAATAATGTCAAATTTTTTGAACTTTTGTTGTAATGTAGCCACGCCCATTTCTAGAATATTCTTTGATTGAAAAAGTTGTGGAACAAATGTTGTTAACGAAGCGATATTCTGCCGAAGTCCGCAATAAAATCAGCGTTTTGCAAACCTTAGTCCTACAATTGCCACGCCCATTTTTAGGGGTTTGCCGCCTTAAATAAAAATCTTGCTGTACAAATATTATACCAGGATAGGTATTCTATCGGAATCCGCAATAAAATTTAAATTCTTGCAACAACTTGATGTTTAACACCTTACTAAATATATCTCAACATAAGTTTTGGAAAGCAAATTACAAAAAATTGTTGATTCTCACAAAATAAACCATCTCGTCATAAAGAAAATTATTTTAAAAGTATTTCTTTAAAAACCCCGATTCTTTTTAACGACGTTTTTTTATAGAGAATTAAACAACGATTACGATGGTATAATTATAAATCCCTAATTTACTGGTCTTCACTATGTCAATCAACTTCAAAATGTTCAGCTGTTAATAGCAAAGTTAACTTTAGTACAATTTTGATCATCTTATATATAAAAATATTAAGCCCGTTTCTTGAGCTTTAAAACGACGTTAAGATGATGGGCTGAACCCGAGATATAACGATTTGAAGGAGTACATGATTAGTCACAATCACGAAAAAATTCAAAATTTTACAGATCATATCTCCAGAGGTTAGCTTATTTCATGTATAGAACCCATTAAAAAAATTTGAAGCCAAGCGAAAGTGTGACACCAAATTTGGTGTCCGATGTGAAAAAGAATATCTCATATATAAAAAAATGTTGTTTGAAATTAACAAAATAAAAATTTGTCAATGAACTGATTGGGCCTTATCAGTGTGGCTTTAGACCTGGCAAATGCACCATGGACCAGGTATTCACAATACGCCAAATCTTGGCAAATACCCGCGAGAAAAGGATCGACACTCACCACCTATTTGTCGACTTTAAAACCGCTTTTGACAGCACTAAAAGGAGTTGCCTGTACGCTGCTATGTCTGAATTTGGAATTCCCTCAAAACTCATACGGCTGTGTAAAATTACGTTGAGCAATACCACTAGCTCCGTCAGAATTGGGAAAGAACTCTCCGAGCCGTTCGCCACAAAACGGGGTTTCAGACAGGGCGACTCTGTTTCATGTGACTTCTTTAATCTGATCTTGGAGAAGATAATAAGAGCTGCAGAACTGAACCGCTCAGGAAAAATTTACTACAAGAGCGTGCAATTGCTGGCTTATGCCGATGACATCAACATCATCGGTAACAAAACCGCGAAGTCT
>NW_023463837.1:11133-12598 GCF_013731165.1 Rhagoletis pomonella | reverse complement strand
TTTAATAGATTTAAATTGAATTTGCTCTTGTTACCGTCAAATGACATGCTAAATAGTACAAAGGTACATTATTACCTGCTCCTGATATTATTTTGTGTTACTTACCGGAATAAGTGAAAGTGGATTTTGTGAAATTGGACCCTTCGAACATTGTGTTATTAATACTATGACAGAGAACACGAGTATACGTCGCATAAATATGCGGATATTCACCTAATTTACGGTGAAGCTTGCTGTAATGCCAGAGCTGCTCAAAGACTCTATGCAGAGCGATACCCCAATCGTCGACATCCGGGTCGTGAAGTATTCGCCCGGACCCATAGAGAAATATATGAAGGTAAGTGATTTTTACACCTTTCTTGTTTGCTTGCTTGCTAACTATCATTTTTTACTTTTTTAAGGTCGCATACCTGGAAGGCGTGGCGGCGAAACAGGACGTCCTGAAACGGTAGATGTTGAAGCTGTGTTAGAGGAAGTGGAACTAGGTCCATCGACTTCAGTGAGAATGATGGAAAGACGGACGGGAATACCAAAAACTTCAGTTCACAAAGCTTTAAAAGACCATCGATTTCATCCCTACCACATTCAACGTGTTCAGGCTCTACAGGAAAGAGATTACATGTCGAGGGTTAGATTTTGCCGTGAAATGTTGCGAATGCATGCATCAGACCCCAACTTTTTTAATAAAATAATTTGGAGCGATGAATCATCATGCAAACGTGATGGTTATTTTAATTTACATAACCTTCACAGTTGGCAGATAGACAATCCTCACGAAATGAGAGAAGATCGTTCGCAGTACCGGTACAAAATAAATTTATGGTGGGGTATTTTTAATTGTCAGATATTGGGACCTGTGGAACTGCCGCCAACGCTCAACTCTCACAGTTATTTAGAGTTCCTTCAGGAACGGCTTCCAACTCTTTTGGAAGATGTACCCTTAAAACTGCGGCGAAGACTATGGCTGCAAAATGACGGGTGCCCTGCTCACTACGGGCGTGAAGTAAGAGCTCATTTAGACGAAACTTATCCTCGCTGATGGATTGGACGATACGGGCCAATCACGTAGCCCGCTCGATCGCCAGACCTGAATCCATTAGATTTTTTCTACTGGGCTGTCTTAAGGACAAAATTTATTCAAAAACAATTCAAAACGAAGAGCATTTGCGGGAACAAATAAATGGAGCTGCTGCTGAGATAGCCCAATTGAGTAAGGGCGTACAAGTTGGCGCTGTCACAACGTACAACACCTGTATTATTGCATCATGGGTGAAATAAATATAAGGTGATGTCACTTACATAACCTCACTTCTTCTGCATGCCAATTGCGGTCACGCATTTGAGGGTAGTAGAAAAAGGGGGAAAAAATTTGGATTATTTTTACTACTTTTTGGATACTCTTTCCAATACTGATTTCGAATATATACATATCGTCGTTTAAAGTGCAAAACCGCTTATCAACAAA
>NW_023463837.1:0-11033 GCF_013731165.1 Rhagoletis pomonella | reverse complement strand
GTGGAATATATGAATATTTCTTATACTAATAGGTTTTACTCCTTAGCCGATTGAAGCCGTACTAATTGAAGTTTTCGCTGTTTTTTCGTTAGCTTCATACGTATGTAAGTACATATTTAAAACTTTTAAATCCCCGAACATCATGACACGAGCCATTCAGATTAGTCTGAAAGTATGGTTTGCAGGGATCGTAGTACCACACACATTTCATGGAGCAATAACAACACAACAACAAGTTTAAGAAAAGTAGTATAAATTAAACGAAAAAGAAAATTTTAATTTAAGAAAACTAGTTAAATAAAACACAAATAATATTTTCGTGATAAAGGCCTCTGAGACAACTTTTTTTAAAAGCTTTAAATAAATAAAATCGAATATATATATATATATATATATATATACTCAACAAACCTTAAATCTTTAGACTTAAATTTATGAATGATGTTTCTAGCAATAACAGTATGTCAAAAGCAAGTTGCTTCTTGTGTCATAAGACATGGGCAAAAGAAGGCATAAAACTGTTCCATGTACCTAAGCACGAATTAAAAAGAAAAAAATGGGCGGAGTCGTGTGGTGTGGAGTTGAAACCTTGGGCGAAAATATGCGCCCTTCACTTTTCCACTGCGGATTTTGTGTCTGGTTCAGACCAAAAAAGAATTAAATTAAGCCTCGATGCTGTCCCTATGGTAGTCGAAATGGTCAATGATTCAAATGTTTCGGAGTTTTCTTCGAAATTTGTTGACGCCTCAACACAGACTCAGTAACTATGATAAAAGTAAATTAAAATTGATATAAAGTATATATACATATCTGGTTTAGATTCGGCACAGATCACAGCATCGCATTATTGGAAGCAGAGATTGCGGCGCTAAAGGCTCAAGTGGCTGAGTTGAAAAGCCTTCGAACGAATCTGCAAACGATTTTCACAGAAGGTCAAATGCGAAAGATTGAAAATCCGAAAAAAACAACCCATTGGTCTTGGAAAGACATGTCGTCAGCCATACCGCTGCATTCAGCCGGACCAAGAGCCTACACCCATTTACTTAAGCATGGATTTCCTCTTCCATGTCAGTCGTCTATGGCGAAATGGTGCCAAAAGCTTAAGTTTGAAGACGGTGTATTGAGCTTTTCATTGAGCGTAATGCGCAGCGCAAGTGGCATGTCAGTGGGTGACAAACTTTGTATTTTAGCTTTCGATGAAATGAAAGTGGAGCCTGCTTATGAGTACGATTCGCTCACAGACACCGTTCGAAAGCCAAGCAACTATGTGCAAGTGGTCATTGCTCGAGGACTTAAGCGCTCTTGGAAGCAACCTGTTTTTTTTCGCATACGACTGCAGGATGACGAAATCGATTATGTTCAACTTGATTGAACAGCTCCAAGAGGTAGGCTATCCTGTTGTGGGCGTTGTTTCGGATATGGGAGGAGGGAATTTAGCCCTTTGGAAAGAGCTTAATGTTTCCAACGGTATGTGAATTTTTCGAGCTCTTTCATTCAGTACATTTATAGTTTTGTATACCTTTTAGAACAAACATGGTTTTCGAATCCTACAACTGACGGGAAGGTTTTTGTTTTTTGCCGATGTACCACATTTGCTTAAGCTATTGCGAAATCATTACAACGATAATGGGCTTGTATTTCAAAACGTTCTGTTGTCGTCCCGGAGCATTTCCGACTTGCTAGCACATACATCGGTCTCGGATGTCTCCATAAGCCATAAAATTTCTAACCGCCACCTAACAGTCCACCATGCTGAACGACAAAAAGTCAAACTTGCTGCGCAACTTTTTTCGCATAGTACAGCTAGCGCTTTACGTCGTTGTTTTAGTTTAGGACTTGACGTATACATGGCATGCGAAACAGCGGACTACTTTGAAATCGTCAACGATTGGTTCGATTTACTAAATTCGAAACTTACAACGATGCAGTCATTTCCATCCACCAAACCGTTTGGAATGTGTTTGTCGGAGCAGCTGGAAATCATTTCCAAAATGGACAACTGCATGCAGCACACGCGGGCTTTTGGGAAAAATTGTTTGTTACCTTTCCAAAAAGGTGTGTTAATGACAAACGAATCACTGAGGGGTTTGTATCAGTACGTGCAGGAAAGGTATGGTATGGAATACATCGTAACATACCGGCTAAACCAGGATGTTGTGGAAAATTTTTTCGGGGCAATGCGTGCGAAAGGTGGGCTACATGATAACCCCACCCCCCATGCAGTTTAAATACCGACTGCGGAAATATCTTCTAGGTAAATATATATTTTTTTTTAAACCAGTTTATGTATGTATTTATACATTTACATATTTCGCGACTTTCTTATATTGTGTTAAAATAGCACGGAATACGGAAGCCCTCTCAGCACGCGGCAATGTAGAAGCTGATGATACGCAGTGGCTGGACTTCGACGCGCTAGACGATCAAAGCAGCTTTTTAGGCGAACACGAGGACGCTAGTGGCGAAGATCGTTTAGTTGAATCGGATATGCAGGACATCGAGGTTTTACACGAAGACGCGCTAGAGTATGTTGCGGGTTACATAATCCGCAAGCTTGGTCTCTCAGAGCACGTTAGCCAAGAGCCATCTTTTACTTGGGTTGACCAGATCTCAAGAGGAGCACTTTAAAACCCTCAAGAGAATTTTTAAACAAAATTAAGGAGCTTGAACAAGTTTTTTATTCCTTTAACGGAACGTTGCTTAAAACGAGTTCAAGCTTTCTTTCAAACTTGTTAAAAATGAGCGAAACTAGCGATCTCAGCAGTGATATAAAAAAACTCTTTTTCAAAAGTCGGATGTACTTTCGTATAAAGTCGCTTAATAAATCATTAAAGCATTAATTTAGTCGGGTAAGTCAAATGCAAAAGATTTAGTCATTCAGTACATTGCACTAAAAAATCCTTCATCCACCAGAGCGCTGCACAGTGGTTCAGTTGTATGGAGCAACGGTCAAAACTCGTTTTCTCGGAAACTAAATGACATTTCCCAATAATATTTCGCACACTTGTTACTCTTTGTCCAGGCTAGATGGGTAATGAAAATGGGTGAAATCGAGTTAAAACTGTGCTTGCCTTCCATATAGAAGTATTTTTGGAAAATACGAAAACTGCGATATTTAAGTAACTACTGCAGCAAAATTACTATAATTACATCGGACAATAACCACGCTGGCCTCCCATGTATTGATCTTTTCAAAAGATACAAATTCTACGATATTTTACTAAACTTATATATATATATTTTTTTTTTTCTTTCCACTGCTGTACCACTCAGGGGAAACCAGAACTCAAACACTTCATTCCTTGAAAAGGAACAGATGTATGAATTAGTAAATAAAAAAAAGTAATTAATTTTTTTTTTAAACAAGCTTTCATTAGTTGTTAAAATACTAAAAAGTTAAATTTAGGGCACAATTTTTTGTGGAGTTATTTCTTTCCATGAAAGTAATACACGTTATTAATATGAACCAAATCGGACCAAAAATACGAGTTTTCAAATATCTCCACACCTGCGCCACCTAGCAGATTAGTTCAACTTTCATATTGCATTGTCATCGGTTTCTGAGCTAAGTTTGCAGTTCCAAGTCTCTATCTTATCGGGAAGTTGGTTAAAATGGATTTCAAGATTTGATTACATAGGTGAAAGTAAATAAAAGCTTCTAAAAAATATATATGTATTTAGCTTAAGGTTCGGCTAGTATGTATTGTGCTTTATGATTTGCTAAAGTAGTTTTAAAAATATAAAAAATCCTCCTAACGCAAATCTAACTTTAACATAAAAATCGTTTCACTTAATAAATCGTTGAAGAATTAGTTTAATCGGGTAAGTCAAAATTAGTGCAACAGATTAAATTATTCAATACATTGCATATAAATTCTTTCATTTTCTGTTGTAGTATATATCCTATAAGGTAACAAAAAAGTAGGAAGTCTACTACTATTTCGTAAATGGGTTTCATTTATTCCCCGATTCTCACGTACTTCCAAAATACAACATTGAGCTAAGGGCGTACAAGTTGGCGCTGTCACAACGTACAACACCTGTATTATTGCATCATGGGTGAAATAAATATAAGGTGATGTCACTTACATAACCTCACTTCTTCTGCATGCCAATTGCGGTCACGCATTTGAGGGTAGTAGAAAAAGGGGGGAAAAAATTTGGATTATTTTTACTACTTTTTGGATACTATTTCCAATACTGATTTCGAATATATACATATCGTCGTTTAAAGTGCAAAACCGCTTATCAACAAAGTTGCAAAACCGCGTATCAGCAAAATGTAAAACCGCGTATGTGAAGTTGTAGAAATTATCTTATAGAGCGTAAAAAACTCATATTTCAAAATGGTTCTCTTTTTTATAAAGCAATCGCATTTCTGGCTATTATATTTCAGGACGAATAGATAATGATTGAGCCAAGAGCTTGTGTGAGCAAATCCAATTTTTGGCAGCCAATGTCAGTTACGCGGTTTTGCAGAATGACGATACGCGGTTTTGTACTTTAAACGACGATATGTACATATATTAAAGTTCTCGCTATCAGTGGATTTCCCTATAAGAAATACTTTTGTTTAACTGTTTAAATTCAATAAATAGGCATACAAACATTACATATGGTGTATTTATATCTTTTTAAGGTTTTTTTTCAAATCTTTAATACGAAAATGCATTATACATTTAAAAAATGTTTATTTTACATTTTCCGCCATGAGAGAAGTTTTTGAGGCGTTAAGCGTTTCTTGCATATAATTTGGACTGCAATAAATTTCCTTCCCATTAAATTTTATAAAAATGGTTTCTAAGAACAATAACTCCTTCGCAAACGTAGAACTAGGCTTTATTAAACCGCCTTTCGACAATTCATCAACCCAAGTCAACGTATTGTCCGTGGACTCCACACCAGTTAAATGAAGCTTGCGGATAATATAGCTAGCTTTATACTCGACCGCGTCCTCGTGGAACTGGTCTATGTCGCTCTCTATGCTAAAATCATAGGAAGAGACGATGGCGGCGTCAGATTCAACGAGATATTCCGAGATGTAGTCACAATGAGGAATGTATCTTAGTGGAAGCCAGTTGGTATCATCTTCGCCAACATTTCCTCTTCGAGGGAATAGCACAAGGCGCAGGATATTCTGTTCAGTGTCTGCATTATGAACAAATAATTAAGCTTAAAACTGGACGGATTAAGTTTAAACCGGGACCGTAGTCATTATAAGTAAAATAATTTAGATCGGTGGCATCCATAAAATATTTTTCCTGTAAACTAGTGTAATAAGAGTTTTATGTTTTCACTCAAAATAAATTATTATTACTATTTCTATACCATAAAAAAATTATTATAATAATTATTCAGTTTTATTTTTCTACATAAAAATTATTATATATAAAACTTAACGGGCCATACAGACGTACCACGCACACAAGAGGTTGATTAAAATTTTAAAAATAAGAACTACTTTCTGCCCTTCATTTATTCATATTAAAACAAATAAAATTAAACAGTTCTCTTTATTTAATTATTTTTAACTTCTAATAAAAATAACACATTATCCATTAAACCATATTATTGCCATTTAAAAATTACACATCTAAATTCTAGCTGTTATATTATTAAATAATTATACGTTTAATTGGCCAGACCAAAGTGCCTCATCATAGTCATCCGAGCAGTAACGATTAGAGATAAGTACCGAATCCGTGATTAGCGCGAGCCATGGCGTATTAATAATTATATCATTACACAATGGTGTAAGCATGGGTGTAAGCCAAAAACAAATAAAAAAAATAAGTTCATTGGCAGTTGCTAAATTTTTATCTGAAACGCAACTGAAAAATCATTAGTTGTAGAAGGTGATGATGATGCTGGTGTGCATTGCTCCAATAATCTGTTGGAAGAAACGCAAACAAAAAGACTGGTTAAAGTCTGATAACATAAATGTGTTGGATTTAACAATTTCCTACTTGGATCTTGCTTATAACACCGCTGATGAGACACTGCTCCAGTAACCAACTCTGAAAACCTCTTGTGAGAAAAAATATATTAGTTTAGTGAATGCTTTAGTTTGCGAAACTTACCTGGAATTCTCTTGAATAAATCGCTGCTGTTTTGGGATTAATAGCTCAACCCATGATACAAAAAAGAAGGTAGTTTCAATAAAGAACTTTTTTTCAATTTTTCCTAATAAACAATCGTGGTACAAAGCTCAATAAAATGTTAAAATGTTAATAAGCCACAATGGCATTGACAAATACATAGTTTAGGAGGAGCCTGCCTGAAAACTATACAATAAAGCAAATAAGCAAATGGATGTATAGAATTGACAACAACAACCACGCTGTCGAGTTTAAATAGCGGCAAATCAGTTGCATTGATAGTAGTTGGTTGAATAAGGAAAATGAATTAGCAACAAGAGTTTACGGGATGTACATAGCTCAGTGGTTAAAGCTTCTGACTTTGAACATCGATTACGCAGGTTCGATCCCTGCTGAAGTCTAGAAAAAAGAAGTCTGATGAGGAGATGTGGTGATCTCGGAAATAGCTGCTATAACTTCTACCGCTTAGACTTTGTTGATTTTTGTTGATTGACAATTGCTCAATTGTAAAAAAACTCGAAGAGGCGTTACCCAATTTAATATTTTTGGTAGAGCAGATTTTATATCCTAAATAAAATAGTTGTATTAACATTTACCTTTTAAAAATAATTAATATCTTTTCTTAAAAACGTTTAAATTTTACATTAAATTCGATAACTACTTGCCAAAATCTTTATTTTTGCATTAATAAAATTTTAGTGAACATATTTTAAAATTTTTTAGTGGCATTATGTCATCTGATTATTTCACAATGTAGCTAGCCAGGACTATTACAGTCCTCTTTATCGGATGCGTTTATTTCTGATATATTTCAGACACTGAAATTATAATTTCGATATAGTCTTTGTCCATGTCTTTCAAGTAACTTGAAAATGGAATTTACTTTGGGCCCATGGGCATGGGACTTTCAGAGAAGTGAGTATTATCTAATTCTAGTATAATTCGACAACATGTTGATGATTTATGGTTAGTATGAAAACGAGAAACACAATTATCAACTTATTGAGCATTACAGCTCTTCTCTTTCAAAAACAAAAGGGGAAATGTTCGGTTATATTTTCAATGGTTTTGGGGTGGCAAGCGGAGACGGACCCATTAAAAAATTGGGTAAAATTTGAATGTTGACAGAGAAAGTGTAAGTAAGTAAGAAACTGTAAGTAAGTAATGCAACTCCGGCTACGCTGACCACAGTATTTTTTACCATATTTCAAACCGAATTTATTCATAAATTTGTATCTGAAAATTAGAAATCTTTATTTTAAACTAACGTGTAATTGTTTGACCACACGTGTGTGTCAAAATTTGTTGCTTTGGGTTAAGCATTTGGACACATTAACCCAAAATTATTGTACAACTAACTACCATGTGTGGGGTGTAGAGCAGGTCGCCTCCGCGTGGTGCACCCTGGGTAACGCCAAATGGCCTGCGGCCTCCACGGCCTCTTAACCTGAACGGTAACGACCCTGGCTTCGTCCTCTGACTACGATTCTGAAAACGTTTTGGATTTGTCGATCCCTGAGCTGGTGGTTGTGGTATTCTACCACCTGAGTATGCTGGGGTGACACTCAGCAGAAATGGCTGGTGGGCTAATGCCGCAACTGCCCCCGTCCCGTTAAAACCCTGGCAGGCCTCAGGGTACGTTCCAATTCCCGTCGCCGTTTAGTTGGTGGTGTAGGTGCGGTTGAGATGACTCCCATCTTTGCGCTGGTCGGCTCTGAACTCATGACCCCATAAGGGCATGGGTCAACCCTCGCCATAGTCTTGTTCAGAGGTAGCTATGGGACCATTTAAAGGCGACTACACGCTCGGGTTTTGGATAGCGGCTCTGAGTGGGGACCCAACAGAAATGAAGAACAATGAAAATAACGAAAACAAAAAAAAACAAAAAAATTACAAAACATAAGCATTCGAGCGGTGGCGGGGAGTCGGAGCCGACCCCCAAAGCCGGCTCATCTGGGGGGGGGTTACAGCACCACCTTCGGTACGCGAGGCGAAACCGCCTCGTTCTACAATTTCCATCTCTGGGGGGATCCTTAACGGATGGTCGCTCGGGGGGTAAGAACGCGTCGAAGCCGACGCACTTAAACGCTTCTGGGGGGCAGGTGCTGTCGCCACTGGGAGGGCAGGAGTGCCGGAACCGGACTCCGTGGGGGTCTCTAGGCAAGGGGCCGGACTGAGAGAGCGATTAAGGGGGGTGCTAGACGGAATCGCCAGCACCAGCGCGGGCTCCTCTCCCAGTCTTCCGGGTCTGTCCTCGAAGGCTCCCTACAAGAAGCCTTCGGGAATGCCTAAACGGCAAATATCGTCGGGCCGAAAGGCTAACTCCGACTGGCGCATGGCTACCAAGATTTTGGAGCGCTATGGCGGTCAATATGCTTCTCAGCTTACTGAGAAACATTTGAAAACGCCCGAGTGGGCCAAAGGGGTGCTGTGTGGCCGGGATGAGAAGGCTAAGAACCCGACGAAAGGAGACGCGAGTGCGCCTCCTACGGGTCCTAAGAGACAAAGGTCTCAAGAGGGAGAAGGCTCCCACGCAAAAAAGACCCAGAAATGGGGTTGCGCCTGCTCTGTTCAGCGAAATCGCTAAGCAGGCGGGATCAACTACCCTGGGGGTCCTCGATCGAGGCAGAGAAGATGGCACCATATCCAGGGAAAACTGGAGGCGCGTGGCAGCGGCCATCTCCTCTGCCTTTCTAAGGGTGGTCAGAGGAAACCCTGGTCCACCTCCGCGCTGTGAGGATGGTGGGTGGCATCATGGCATCCACAAAAGAATTGTATGTGCCGACGAGCGGTCGGCATCGTTATACAAGTCTGCAGTGTCTCTGGTGGGGGAGGTTTGGGAGGGCGCCAAGCTGGAAGCCGTGGAGGAAAAGGATCTTCCTGCCCGTCCGCGGGCCCGTGTCTGGCTCCCCCCCGAGCCCGCCGCACCGGAGGAGATTGAGGAAATCCTCCGTTACTGCAACCCGCAACTGCCCACGCACAACTGGAGGGTTGTCAGATTCGAGGGGTCCGAGGATTCCGAGGAGTCGCATCGGCAAGCGCTGAGTCTACTCAATGCGGAATCCCTCGGCCCTCTCGCTGAGTCCAGGGGAGTCATCACCTATGGATTCGAAAGGGTAGTCCTTAGGGTCTACCAATCCGATTCCAGGGGTGATGGTTCTCAACCTCCTGAGGTGCCGGAAGCACGTGAGCCCGCGGCGGAGGAAGCCTCCATGAGCATGGAGGTGGAATCCGTCGTGTCGGGGGCCGAAAGTGCTGAGGATGCCCTCTCAACGGAGGGATCCGTCGTCAGCATCGGACGGTTCTACGACAGGGCGGAGGAAGACAGGCTCTTAGCCTCAGTAAACGAGGACGTCGAACTGGCGTGGCTGGAGCGGACTTTAGAGGATGAAGATCCTGCAAATAAACCTCCAACATTCTAAGGCGGCGTCCGCAAATCTCCTTATCCACCTTGAGCAAGGTGGAGCCGATGTAGTCCAGATCCAGGAGCCGTGGCTAAGCAGTAGCGGTATCTCCGGGATCAGGACGCCTAATTTCAAGCTGATGGTGCAGAATCAAGCAGGTAGACCAAGATCCTGCATGCTCATCAGAAACGAACTCAAAGCACTAATTCTACCTAATTTCAGCAACGAGGACATTGTGACTGTCAGCCTGGATAGCGGTGCCGGAAAGCTCTGGATCATATCCGCTTACATGGCTCATGATGACGAGGTGGAACCACCTCCATTACTGCTGCGTGAAGCCATAGCCGAAGCGAGGCGACGGAAAGCCGACGTAATTATTGGGTCGGATGCAAATTCACGACACTCGTGCTGGGGAAGCTCAGATATAAATGCAAGAGGTGAGTCACTTTTTGATTATATTCTAAGTGTAGACTTATGTATCTGTAATAGAGGAAACGAACCGACCTTTATCACCGCGGCAAGGCAAGAGGTCCTTGAACTCACCCTAGCCTCGTCTTCTGTAATATCCCGCGTTTCCGACTGGAGGGTTCTTAATGATCACTCCTTTTCGGACCATAGGTATATTCAGTTTTTTCTGGACGAAGATCGTCCCAAAAGTATCCCCTTTAGGAACCTTAGGAGAACAAACTGGGACCTCTATAGTAAAAAACTTCGGGAACTACTCCCAGAGGCCCCCCCAGGAGAGCTTAAGCACCGAAGGCTCGATTGATGTTATGGTGGAAAAGTTTACATCAGCTTGTAGGAGTGCCATCGAAATCTCTTGCCCGCTGAGTAGGCCGGGGGGGCAAAGTACGACCAAAATGGTGGACGGTGGAACTCTCAGAACTCAGGGCGACGAGTAGACGCCTGTTCAATAAAGCCAGGAAGAGTGAACAACACTCCGACTGGGAACTCTATAAGATCGGACTGGGCATCTATAAGTCCGAGATAAGAAAGGCCAAGAGCGAGTCATGGAGAAACTTCTGCGAAGCCGTAGAAGGTTGTAATGAATCATCTCGATTTAGGCGAATCCTTGCGAGGAATCCCGTACCCTTGGGATACCTGAGGGACGAAGAGGGCAACTGGGCGATGAGTGGAGAGGAATCGCTTAAGCTACTCCTTGATACTCATTTCCCAGAAAATTATGCACCGCGCGAACCTATCGCTGTTGGAAAGGGCGAATGCTCTACCTCCTCCTCCGGTGAATTACTGGAGAGGCGCCGACTGCTCTGGGCAATCGACTCTTTCAAGCCCTTCAAGTCCCCGGGACCGGATGGCATCATTCCTGCGCAGCTGCAAAAGGCTATGGAGGTCTCGTGCCGCTGGCTCACCCCTATCTATGCGAGCTGCCTAGAAATAGGATACATCCCGGGGGCTTGGAGGTGCGTAAGGGTCACGTTCATCCCCAAAGCAGGGAAGAACTCTCATGAATCCCCGAGGGACTTCAGACCAATCAGTCTCTCATCTTTCTTATTGAAGACTTTTGAGAGAC
>NW_023463836.1:2091-12607 GCF_013731165.1 Rhagoletis pomonella | reverse complement strand
CGGTTTGTATGGGAAGTGCCACGCCCCATTTACATATAGATTTTTTTCAGCCTAAAACCATCCTTGGGACACGTGCGGCAGGTGGCAGTTTCAAAAAAATCGGTTCAGCCGCTCTCGGGTCTTGCGAAAACTAACATATATCTATACTAATTATATAAAGAGAAGTCCCTTTTTTTTGGAACAGGTAATCTCGCGAACGGCTGGTCCGATTTTCATGAAATTTTGTGTACAAATAGCTTTCGGTAACCACCATATTTTAGGCTAAAAATTTTACTTTTTTTCGGGTAGGTGGACCAGGGACCGGTCTATTCGAAAAAATCTTATTATAGTCCGATTTGCTTAAAATTTAGTACGTAAGTAGTTTTTTAGCATATATTAGCATATATGACCCATTTTTCCGGGAAGTGGTCCAGGGACCGATCTATTCGAAAAAATCGAATTTACGGTCCGATTTGCTTAAATTCAGTGCGCAGATAGCTTTTTAGCATATGTGATCAATTTTTTCCGAGAAGTGGACCAGGGACCGATCTATTCCAAAAAATCGCATTTATGGTCCGATTTGCTTAAAATTCGGTACGTAAGTAGTTTTTTAGCATATTGTGAGGACTAAATGTCCCCAGAGAATTTAGCCCACACAAACTCCCGCACTACCAACCAAAGCAGTCACACCACAGCAACACAAGTCAGCGCAACTGGCCACGCAGCAAACCACGGCAACACAAGTCATAGCAATACTCGACATGACAACACAACATAACACAGCAACATGTAGCTGCGCGACCACGCAACATCAAGCGCATAGCCTATTAAAGGAGTAGCACGATAAGAAACCAGGCAGTCAGCACGAGACTGTGGTCGTGAACATACGGCTACTGGCAAGAAGTGATTTCTTCTGCACCGGCTCGAGCGTCGGGCTTGATTCCACTTCTGCAACAGCTGCTGGTAGGGTGATTTCTTCTGCACCGGCTCGAGCGTCGGGCTGGACGTCACCTTCCCAGTGGCAGCGCCACAAGCTACACTCGCTCTTACCACAGCCTCTCGTGAAACCGCGTACGGGCGACATCCGCTCGCCCGCCGTTAGCAGAGGGACGTCGACAGCGCCTACAAGAGCGCTTCTCACCGCTGTCAGCAGAGCGGCGTCAACAGCGCCACTAGAGCGACTCTATATGTTCTTTTATAGAGATTAAGAAAACATTAAATAATAAAATACGATCTACCAGAGCCCGACACTACAAATTCATTGTAACGAACCCTGAACACGGCGAGTATACCCCAGCATTTTAGAAGAAGCATCGGGGCAAGCAAAACGCTTCATTACAATTGGCGCCCGAGCAGGGAGCCTTGGTAGATCGTACGCGTGCAAAAAAAAACTTATTATATTTTTGATACGAACAAAATCGCGGAAGTAATCAACACAGCATGGCTAGTTGATATACCCAAGGAGCATCTAGTATCCATCGCACAGGAATTGGGAATCGAGTGCGCGGGTACCGCCCGAGAAATACGCAAGCGCATAACGGCGCTGGCGGCCAAGGAGCACACTGACCCAGAGATCTATGCCAAATTCCAGGCGACGGGAATCACCAAAAGACAACGAGGTTGCCTCGGAAGACGAGGAGGAGCAGAAGACGCCAGTACCACCGTATGAACGTACGGGGAGTACGACTACTCCTATGGAAAACATGACACAGAGCCAGTTGGCGGTACCGCTACACCAGCACCAGCGGCCATCACATCAGCCACCAATTTACCAGCACCCGCCGACAACAACCGTCGAGCCGAACGCAGGTACAGGCAACCCCGAAAATCAGGCACCGACCCACACGTTTGCACCTACCATCGACCAGGGAAGGAATTGGTCAGCAAAATATGACGGTGGACGAGACCCGCTAGCTTTTGTAGAGCGATTGGAGGAGCTAGCCGAGGTGTATGCCTTGAACGTAGACCTCCCAAAAACCATGCCCGAGCTACTGTGCGCACCGCTCTTCACTGGTACCGCAACAACAACGAACACTGGCGTAGCTGGATAACCTTCAAGCGCGACTTCCTACGCTTCTTTCTGCCAACTCGGTATTTCGAACGACTCGAGGACGATATACGGCAGAGAAGGCAGCACCCACGGGAGAAATATAAGGAGTATACAAACGATACAAAACCTGATGCGGCACGTCGGCTATAGCAGCGAGCAGCGATTGGAAAGAATTTTCCGCAACAGCCACCCCGACTACTTGTTATATATTCGGCGGCAGGATTTCACCACTCTATCTGAACTACTCACGCTCGCGGAGGAGTACGAGTGTATCCACGAAGGCCACAGACGGACGGCGGAAACATCACGACGAGAGGTGGCAAGGCATGTCACCGGCGACAACCCGATGAGGACCACCACGCAACCAGGCGAATCATCTCATCGCACCCCACAGGTGCGGACGACACAACACCACCCGCCAGTTACACTACACCACTCAGCGACGGACACACAGCGTCATGGAATATCCAGGAACCAGAGCTTCGACCCCAATAACGTATGCAGGAGGTGTGGGCAGGAAGGACATTATGTCAGGCAATGCCGCAATGCACGGAAGTTATTCTGTTGGGAGTCCGGTCGAGCCAATGTCCGCACGATCGAATGCTGTCGCCGGCGTCAGGGAAACGGCGGAGGGCTCCACCAAGAACACGGCGCGGTGAGCCCACCGAACCCAGCGCCGAGACGCTCCTAACCATGCGTCAGGATCACGGTCGACTGTACGCCCTAGTCTACTTGGGTTGGGAGCTAGTCGAGGCCGTCATCGATACCGGCGCCTCGAAGAGTGTCATATCCACCACTCTAGCGGAATATATGGCAACCGTAGGAAGCGGAGTAAGAATAATGGTAGCCTTCGAGGTACACATGGCCGACGGTACCAGTAGCAAGGTTTTCGAGGCAATGAAGATCGAGGTTCGTCTCGGACAAGCGATGCACCAGGCAGTGCTATACATCATGCCAGGTGCAATAGACGACCTCATACTCGGCCTGGACACGTTGGGAAGCATGGGAGCTGCAGTATCCTGCGGCGGTCAACACGTCGTACTCACCGAACCGACTACACAGCCGGCACCGACCGTTACCTCACAGACCACGGAGGACAGCACTTCAACCGCAGTAAGAAATACCATCCCGCAGAGGGCGACTAAGAGAAAACACCGAAGGAAGGGCAGATCCGGGAGCGAGAGGATCAACAGAGTCAACCATCACGACCCCAGTGGATGCGTCGATGAGCATACCCCCGCGGGGATGCCCCACGGTAACAATATGGATGAGACAGCACGAATCCGCGACTTCCTAGCGGAAGAACTACAGAAGTTTGAGACCATGAGCGGAGTGGCCAACGTGGCGGAGCACAGGATCGTCATGACCGACGACCACCCCATCAAGCAGCGGTACTTTCCGCGCAACCCAGCGGTGCAGGCCATCATCAACGCAGAGATCGACGAGCTTCTCTCCAAGGGGTGCATCGAACCCTCCTGTAGTCCGCATAGCGCGCCCATCGTGTTGGCCCGAAAGAAAAATGGTAAGTGGAGGTTATGTGTGGATTATCGGCAACTAAATGCCCGATCAGTACCCGACGCATACCCCTTACCCAGAATACAACAGATACTGGACAAGTTACGTAGGGCTAAATATATCAGCAGCCTAGACCTTAAACCGAACAGTCGCCCATACACGGCCTTCACCGTGCCGGGGCGCGGATTATTTCAATGGCGCGTTATGCCGTTCGGCTTGCACTCCGCGCCAGCAACATTTCAGAGAGCCTCGACCAGGTCAGCGGCCCATAAATGGAACCCCACGCTTTCGCCTACCTAGACGACATCATCGTCATAGGCTCCCCCTTCGAGGAGCACGTACAAAACCTACGAGAAGTACTAGCACGACTACAACGCGCGAATCTCCGCATTAACCCCGAGAAGTGAGACTTCTTCAAGAAGGAATTCCGATACTTGGGTCATGTGGTCAGTGACAAGGGAATCCACACCGATCCCGAGAAGGTAGCCGCGATCCAAGAACTAAAACCACCGTCTAACGTGAAGGAAGTACGCCAGTACCTCGGCATAGCCTCGTGGTACCGTCGCTTCGTGCCCGGTTTCGCCACGTTAAGCCAACCACTAACTGCACTCCTGAAAAAGGGTAAGCACTGGAAGTGGGGAGTCGAACAACAAGAGGCCTTCGACACCCTCAGGCGGAAACTCACCGAGGCCCCCGTACTCGCGTGTTCTGATTTTAACAAGCAATTCACCCTACAGACGGACGCTAGTAACTTTGGCCTGGGAGCGGTACTGACACAGGAGTTAGAAGGAGGCAAACGCGTAATATCCTATGCCAGCAGGAAATTGAACAGAGCGGAGGCCAACTACTCGCCCACAGAGAAGGAGTGCCTCGCCATCGTCTGGGGAATCCGGAAGATGAGGCCCTACTTGGAGGGATACAGGTTCAAGGTGATCACCGACCACATATCGCAGAAGTGGCTGAACTCGATCGAGAGCCCCTCTGGCCGTATAGCGAGGTGGGCCCTGGAGCTGCAGCAGCACACGTTTGACATAGAATACCGAAAGGGGAAACTCAATCTGGTCGCGGACGCACTATCACGGCAACCACTGGAGACCCTCCGGCAAGCGATAACGGCGGAACCACAATGCAAGTGGTGGCATAAGCGCGTGGGCGAAGTACGCGCCAACCCGGAGAAATACTCGGACTATATGGTGCAGGAAGGACAGCTCTACCGCCATATCCCGTGCCGAAACCAGGATGAGGAAGCAGTGCCCTGGAAGTTTTGTGTACCAACCCCCCTTCGCCAGCGGGTGTTACAGGAGAACCACGACGTTCCCAGCGCCGGCCACATGGGCATCCGGCGGACAGCGGCGCGGATTGCCAACCGATATTATTGGCCAGGTATGTTTCGTGACATCAGCCGCTACGTGCCCCAGTGTGATTCCTGCCAAAAATACAAGGAAGTACAACAGAAACCCGCGGGAAAAATGCTTTCACAGGTGGCTTCGGAGCCCTTTGCAACGATCTGCACAGACTTCGTCGGACCCCTACCGCGATCTACACATGGCAACACCATGCTATTGGTGTTCTTCGACCGTTTCAGCAAGTGGGTGAAGCTAGTCCCAATGAGACGCGCTACGGCAGAAGGCCTCCGCCGTGCGTTCAGGGAACGAATTCTAGCGAGATTTGTCGTTCCGAGGATACTCATCTCGGACAACGGCGTCCAGTTCACCAGCACGCTGTGGCAACGCTACCTCCAAGAGATGGGTATACGACAGCAGTTTACCGCGCCATACACCCCCCAGGAGAACCCAACGGAGCGCGCTAACCGGACAGTCAAGCGAATAATAGCTCAACTCACCAGATCGCAACACCAGCGATGGGACGACCTCCTCCCTGAAATTGAGCTAGCCATAAATACCAGTGTCACCGCCTCTACTGGGTACAGCCCAGCTTTTCTCGCCCGAGGCCGTGAGCCACGACTACCTGGAGCACTCTTTGACGATATCAACATTGGGATGGGCACTATTCCCCCTACTGCCGAGGAGAAGGCCAGCAGGATGCAGGAGGCATTCAGGATTGTCCGGCAAAATATGGAGAGAGCGGCGACGGACCAGGCCCGCCACTACAACCTCAGACGTCGAAAATGGACCCCTAGGGTCGGCGAACTAGTTCTCGTCAAGGAACACAATCTATCCAAGGCCGCGGACGGATTCGCAGCCAAATTGGCACCCAAATATGATGGCCCCTACAAACTCCTGAGGTACATATCACCGGTGATCGTCCAGTTACGCAAGACCGATGGAGGAAGGGAAAAGACGGCCAATATCACGGAATTAAAGACGTATCATACCAGCGAGGCCATATAGACACAAGCAGACACAAAAAAAAGGGAACGGCCACACAAATAATTGGATTAATTAACCAGCTTTAATTTCGTATGCCACTCCAACCAGCCATTCAACCGCTAACCACCAGAGGGAGAACATAAGAAGTTCGGAAGCAAAAAAAAAAAAAGAGAAAAACCATAAAATGGACGTCAACGATAGATGGGCAATCAGCGTCAAACGCATACACGAACGCATAGAGGAGGAAGCGAAACGTCCTCGCACCCAGGTACTGGGGGCACAGCCCACTACCGGCATACGAAACGCCGCGACGGCACGCGCCGGCGCATCCAACGCCGCCGCGAGACACGCGGAGCTGACGGGTAGTGCCACCGCGCGCCGCGTCGCAGCCATACGGGCGGTCAACGCCCACGCCGCAGTCGGGACGACACGCGTCGCCACCATTCACGACGCCGCAGCGCACATGACTAACATGCAAACTAGACAGTGGATATCCGCTGCCACTACTGCAGTCGCTGCACCCAGCAGCGTTAGTAGCACGCTCATGCCTATGAACCCCACGCCAGGTACTCCGCACATACCGGCGCCAGCACCACCGATGACCACTACACCGACGGCCACGACACACTCGACTGTCACGAACACAGCCGTCGCACATATGGCAGCTCGACGGGCCACCCACACTCAATAAGTCGCCGGGCGCACTGCCGTCTGGGCAGAAGCCGCCGCAAGGGCGCACCCTATCAGGCATACCGTACCAACGCCCGAATGTATTCTCGGCAGGATAACGGCCGGTACGCACGACGCCTTGGTAGTCGCAGCAGAGCGAGACATCAGTACCAAGGAGAGTTCCACGAGCAGCAACTCAACAGAATGTAGTGGGTCGAGCGGAAGTACGACTAGCTCGGACGATAGCACGACTAGCTCAAGTGACAGCTCGGACGACTCGAGCGAGGAGCCGGTTAACCCGTCGACCACCCCGGCCAGCGACCAGATACCCGCGGGGCGAGTACAATCACCGGCCATCCAACTCTCCTCAGGGGAAGAGACAACGCCACGGGAGGAGCAAGGGCCAGTACTGGCATACCCGCCAGGGCCAGGCAGCATCGCAATATACCTTTGGACCTACGTTCGTTAGAGGGGACACGATGGTTGACAGATGCGGTGATGGATGCATGGGCGAGAGGGCTAGACGCCGAGTCGGGACCACGGGTCACCATACTCAGCCCTTTCGTGGTGTAGCAACTAACGCAGAAAGGAAACCCGGAGGAACAGTATCGGCGCATCCATCGCTGGCTGCGAAAAACCGACCTGTTCGGCAAGCGGGCGGTGCTAGCGCCCCACAACACAGCCGGACACTGGTACCTGCTGGTCTTGGCGAACCGGGAGACCACCCACCATCTCCTCGATATGGAATGCTGGAAGGAACGCTACCTGTGGACCGGGGATTCTAGGGTGAGGGGCGGAGTCGTCCACGCAACTGCAACGTGGGGAGAGTTCCTCCAATGGGAGTATACCCAGAGGTACGGCGGGATGGGCTTCGAGGTTCAAGAAGTCTACCCGAAGGTCCCACAATAGGAAAACGATGGAGACTGCGGGGTATACGTACTGGAGACCATCGAGAGGACCATGCGCTTCATCGCACAAGGCAGAGGCGCACCAGGATGCATCGCAGAGCCATTCACGTTTCGGGCAGCACGCAGGTGGACGCCAAGTCGCAGAGCCACCGCCGCACTCGCCATTAAACCACGACACACCCGCTACCGCCTCGCCGATTCGACTGCCGCCATCACCGGCCGAATCAACCACTATGATCGCTTCACCGTCGCACGCTCCACTACCAATCCACCATCCATCGACTACACCAGCACGAACACTAACCAGGTCATCCCTATTCCCTCAGCAGCCCGTATCCCGAACGGAGGAACAACCGACAGTGCCACCAGAGGGAATAAGAATCCTCATCACCGACGCAGAGGGACCGGCATTAGACCAGTTCCCGACAATAGCGGACAGAATCCGTCGGAGCCTCAGAGATATCACCTCACGCGCATGCAAACCCTGGCTGAGGTTCAGCACCAAAGACTACCGGGTAACCGTACACCACTGGGGCGCGCACATCCACCCAAGAGCCAGGGGAGTTCCAGACCACCAAGTAGGGGGCGAGTGTGAGGACTAAATGTACCCAGAGAATTTAGCCCACACAAACTCCCGCACTACCAACCAAACCAGTCACACCACAGCAACACAAGTCAGCGCAACTGGCCACGCAGCAAACCACGGCAACACTCGACATGACAACACAACATCACACAGCAACATGTAGCTGCGCGACCATGCAACATCAAGCACATAGCCTATTAAAGGAGTAGCACGACAAGAAACCAGGCGGTCAGCACGAGACTGTGGTCGTGAACATAAGGCTACTGGCAAGAAGTGATTTCTTCTGCACCGGCTCGAGCGTCGGGCTGGACGTCACCTTCCCAGTGGCAGCGCCACAAGCTACACTCGCTCTCACCACAGCCTCTCGTGAAACCGCGTACGGGCGACATCCGCTCGCCCGCCGTTAGCAGAGGGACGTCGACAGCGCCTACAATAGCGCTTCTCACCGCTGTCAGCAGAGCGGCGCCAACAGCGCCACTAGAGCGACTCTCCGGCGCGAACAGAGCGGCGCCCAATGGCGCGAAAGGGACTATACTCTCCGGCGTCATTAGCGCGGTACTCTCCGGCGCGAATAGAGCGCCACTTGTCGACGTCGCCAGAACGCCGCCCAGCGGCGCGAGTAAAACGTCACTCCCGGCGCCACCAAAGTACCACTCATCGGTACGCCTCACCTGCATTGCTGAGAGCGCTACATCTCGACGCAGCTGGAACGCTACTCTCCGGAGCACAACACACCGGCGTCACCGGAGCACTATACACCGGCGTCACCAGAGCGCTTCTCACCAGCGTTGTTAGAATGCCATTCACCGGCAAGACCAGAGCGCAACCCACCTTGCAAGAGCGCTACATACCGACGCGGCCAGAACACCGCTTATAGACGCCAGCAGCGCGCCACTCAGCGGCGTCAGCAGAGCGCTGCCCACCAGTACCAAAGTCACGTCACTACAAGACAACAACGGGACAAGGAGCCGTTACCCAGTCACTGCAAGTGACGCTACCGAATGTTTCAAATTATTGTTTGTTATATATTCTTTTATAGAGATTAAGAAAAATTAAATAATAAATTACGATCTACCAGAGCCCGAAACTACAAATTCATTGTAACGAACCCTGGACACGGCGAGTATACCCCAGCATTTTAGAAGAAGCATCGGGGCAAGCAAAACGCTTCGTTACAATATATTAGGATATATGGTCCATTTTTTCCGAGAAGTGGACCACGGACTGATCTATTCGAAAAAATCGTTTTTACGGTCCGATTTGCTTAAAATTCGGTACGTAGGTAGCTTTTTAGCATATATTAGCATATATGATCCATTTTGTCCGAGAAGTGGACCAGGGACCGATCTGTTCGAAGAAATCTTATTTATGGTCCGATTTGCTTAAAATTCGGTACATAGGTAGCTTTTTGCCTGGATAAGCTTATAGATTTCTGTTACCCATTTTCATGCAATTTCTAATATAAATAGCTTTAAGTAACGACCATATCAAGGGGCGAATTCGTCACTAGGCAAGATTTTTTTGCGCCAATCAGAAACAACGGATACTGTCAAAATATAATTATAATATATAACTACGGTGACCATCCGTTCTGTTTTTTGTAGGACCGTACTGTTTTTCAAAGGTCGGTCCTGCGTAGTCCCGCATTTTATTCGTTATTTTAAAATTATCGGACAATGGATGGATTTTTTCAAAAAAGTGTTTTTTTGGGTACTTTTCGTAGCTTTTCTTCAATATCTCATGAAAAAATCTCCCAATCAACGTAAGCGACTTACAGCTCGAAGGGTATTGATGTGCCTCTTACCAAAATATATAACTTGTGGCGACTTCAATGAAAATTATTAGTGCTACAGGTGACCATTTGCATTTTGTCGTCAAAGTCGAAAAAAGTGAGATTTTCAATCAAATACGCAGTTTCATTTAATCTTTTTTATCATTATTTTAAAAATTCCATAAAGAAGATATCACTATAGTAAATTTTGAGCCAAAGATAATGAAAATCGGATTAGAAATGTAAATGCTATGGAACGAAATCTGCACAAATTATATATTTTTGTAAAGGGCACTTTGTAACTCGTCGTTTGCGTCGATTCATGACCTCGATTTTTGACAAATAACTGCGAAAAGTACCAAAAAAACAAAAAAAGGGTACTGTTTTCATTTTGAACGACTCGAAATTTGCCTATAAAATAATCTTTTAAAGATTTTCACTTTTCGTGTAAACTATTTTAATTATAATATGTTTTACTATACTTTTATAAATATTCATGTAAAAAAGATTAATATCGATGAAGAAAACGTGATTCATATTTAAAGTTTAAAATGTATTAAGAATTTAGAATCATAAATACTCTTTTGATATTTTTATACTACGTAAATATATGTAGGCATATTTTTGAAAAATTGTCCTTCATTTTGAATCCATATTTATGGTCACCGTATATATAATATATCTCAACTAATTTATATTTAGAAAGCC
>NW_023463836.1:0-1991 GCF_013731165.1 Rhagoletis pomonella | reverse complement strand
TCGCCCGTACGCGGTTTCACGAGAGGCTGTGGTGAGAGCGAGTGTAGATTGTGGCGCTGCCACTGGGAAGGTGACGTCCAGCCCGACGCTCGAGCCGGTGCAGAAGAAATCACTTCTTGCCAGTAGCCGTATGTTCACGACCACAGTCTCGTGCTGACTGACTGTTGATCGGCTGTGTTTTATCTTTAATAGGCTGTGTGCTAGATGTTGCGTGGTCGCGCAGCTACATGTTGCTGTGTGATGTTGCGTTGTCATGGCACCGACGGTGCTGTCGGGTGTTGCCATGACTCGTGTTGCTATGACTTGTGTTGTAGGTTGTTTTGATGGCGGGTATTTGTGTGGGCCAAATTCCTCAGGGATATTTGGTCCTCACACTCCCCCCCACTTCGGTGATCTTATGCCCCGCTGGTCCTCGGGTATGTGTATGCGACGGCTGTGCGTGCGGCGCCGTCGGGGCGCGCGTAGTACTGACGATGACGTGCGCGGCGGAAACTGGTGCGGTAGCCGGAGGCGCGTGAGATGGCTTATGTATGGGCTACAGACGCTTGTTGCCTTGCTTGCGCGTTAGTCCCGTGAACGGAGACGGCGTATGCCGTGGTAGCGCGTGTCGCGTCGACTGCGGTGTATGCGTTGACCACACGTATGGCTGCAGCACGGCATGCGGCGGCAGTGTGCGTTGATTGCGCGCGTCGAGGCCGTACAAGCGGTGGGTATGCGTCTGGCGGTTGCTTGTGCTTGATTTTCCTAAGACTTTTACTTTTCGTGCCGTTCGGTGAGCTATTTCTGGGTGTTACCGGCGGTTCGCTACCCTCTGTGATGCGCTAATGACGCCGGAGAGTATAGTTCCACTCGCGCCGTTGGGCGGCCCTGATAAGTGGCGCTCTGTTCGCGCCGGAGAGTCGCTGTTGACGCCGCTCTGCTGACGCCGCTGAGTAGCGCTCTTGTAGGCGCTGTCGACGTCCCTCTGCTAACGGCGGTGCTGACGGCGGGCGAGCGGATGTCGCCCGTACGCGGTTTCACGAGAGGCTGTGGTGAGAGCGAGTGTAGCTTGTGACGCTGCCACTGGGAAGGTGACGTCCAGCCCGACGCTCGAGCCGGAGCAGAAGAAATCACCCTACCAGCAGCTGTTGCAGAAATGGAATCAAGCCCGATGCTCGAGCCGGTGCAGAAGAAATCACTTCTTGCCAGTAGCCGTATGTTCACGACCACAGTCTCGTGCTGACTGACTGTTGATCGGATGTCTTTTATCTTTAATAGGCTGTGTGCTTGATGTTGCGTGGTCGCGCAGCTACATGTTGCTGTGTGATGTTGCGTTGTCATGGCACCGACGCACAGTGTAAGATTTTACCCATCTAGCTGCTTTTAATTCTGTAATTCGAAATCTATTGAAGATAGATCAATGAAATTTTGCCCAAAGGTACGTTATAAGATAGGCAAAGCTTTTTACAAAAAAATGGTAATTTATAGTTACTGTCATGCCACCCTATTATATAACTGCAATTTTAAAAAATGCAAAAACTGAAATATTTAACTAACTGCAAAGGCTAAAATGCCCAAAATTGATATTTAGGATTACCCTATAACAAGAAATTATAAACTGACAGAAATGGGCTTAAAAATAAATATATTTTTTTTTTTAATTATGGGCGTGAAAAATATCGATAAAAAAGTCAAGTTGGTCAACAAAATTCCGTTATAAGTTCAATATTTCTTACTCTATTTACAAAAATGGGATACCACTGGAAATGTAATGAATCAGGCTTTCTCTATTCAAAACGAAAATATAAGAACTTGTCTCGGTCGATATAAAATGCAAATAAATTACTCGAAGAAAATGAAATTCCCAGTAGGCCAGAAACAAAAAAAAATTCATCAGAACCTGCACTTTCCAGCAGCTAAAATTATGTTGTTTAAAGTCTAAGAGGAGTGGCAAATAAACTGAGATACAAACTTTATCGAATAGTGGCGGATAACGAGTTTGCGGGTCTAAT
>NW_023463835.1:0-12614 GCF_013731165.1 Rhagoletis pomonella | reverse complement strand
ATAAGGGAGTAATTGAAAAGTCGCATAGTCCTTGGGCGTCCCCCGTAGTCATGATTAGGAAGGAAGATGGGTCTTATAGGTTTGGTGTAGACTACAGGGTTTTAAATAAATGTACAGAGAGAGATAGCTACCCCCTCCCTTATGTTTCGGCGACTTTAGATATCCTAAGGGACGCCAGGTTTCTGTCCAGTCTGGACATTAAGTCGACATATTGGCAAATCCCGGTAGAGGTGCAGTCGAGACCCTTTACAGTTTTTACGGTGCCATGAAGAGGTCTATTCCAATTTAAGCGTATGCCATACGGGTTGCATAACGCACCCGCGACGTGGCAAAGATTCATAGATTCAGTTATAAGACCCAAATTAGAGCCCAATGTTTTTGTTTACCTTGATGACATCATCATCGTTACAAATAACCTCGATAAACATCTAGAGATTCTGCAGATGGTTTTAGATAGGTTAACGAAAGCAGGCCTTAGGTTGAATAGGGATAAGTGCAACTTTTGTAGGCCAGAGTTAAAGTATTTAGGCTACGTGGTAGACAAGCACGGTCTACAAGTAGACCCAGAAAAGGTTGAAGCGTTGGTTAACATCGAAAGGCCCAAAAATGTGAAACAGGTTAGGTCTTTTATAGGTACAGTGTCCTGGTACCCAAGGTTTATTAAGGACTTTGCTGAGTTAGTTAGGCCTCTCACCGAATTAACAAAAAAAACCAAAAGTTCGAGTGGAACGAAGATTGTGAACGGAGCTTTAGGGAGGCGAAGGGGCTCCTGGTGACAGCACCCGTTTTGAGCTGTCCAGAGTTTGAGGAGCCTTTCACAATCCAGACAGACGCGTCTGATTTCGGTATAGGAGCACTTTTGACCCAAAGATTTGAGGACGGTGAGAGGGTTATAGCATATTTGAGTAGGTCCCTGAATAAAAATGAGAAAAATTATTCGACGACAGAGAAGGAGTGTTTAGCGGTCTTGTGGGCGGTCGAGAAATCGCGCCCATATGTTGAAGGCGCTAGGTTTACTGTCGTCACTGACCATTATTCTTTGGTTCGGCTGAACAACTTGAAGGATCTTTGTGGTAGGTACGCGCGTTGGGCGCTGAAGCTCCAGCAGTATGACTTTGAGATTGGCCACCGGAAGGGAAAGGGACATGTGGTTCCGTAGTGTGCCTGTTGCTGAAGTTTCCACTAGGAACCCTGATTGTCGAAGATGATTCGGTCTGTAGAAAAGAGACCTTTATCGTACCCAGCGTGGAGAGTAGAAGGCGGCTGCCTCTACAAATTCGTTAAGTCCGAATTCCCCTCTATTTATGGTGATTCTTCGGACTGGAAAAAGGTTGTTGGTCGGGAGGAGAGAGCTGAGATTCTGAGTAAATGTCATGATGACCAGTTGGCCGGTCACACATTTGAAGCCTGATAACACACAGCCAGCTGGGGGGTGTAGCATGTATGGTAGTGTACTGTATTATTTTGTACTTGTGCATGATGTTTTGTAGTGATCTGTGTTTCAAATGATCCAACATAAAAGTTCGTTATCACACTCTCATTCACATTTCCCCTATATGTATGTACTAGCAAATGCCTGGCTTGCTTCGCGACGCCTTATAAGAACTTTTACGTTGACCAATACAAAAATGCGGTTGCTATACACAAAAGGTTTGCAATGTAAAATTTATTAGTTTAGGTTGAATGGACTAAAGAGCAGAACCTTGCTTACTCATAGGTCAAGAATAATAGCGCTGAGATAGCATTTGGGTTAAGTACTAATATTCTTCGATGTTATGAGCTCTTATTTCCACCTGTGAGATATCTGTACGTACTGCAAGGTTTGCCAAGAGTGCGTAATCTTCTATAGTCCTCCTGTTCCCAGAATAAAAGTTTACCCGTTCAAACGGGGTCATTGATATTCCTACCGTATTCTTTTTATCATAAAGTTAATACCCGCTACTCCTGGTCATACGATAAAGACGGGGGCCCTAAATATCTCGACTCCGGCGCTATCTGTCGGCACTATTTTTTGCGATGCAGAGCAGAATTTCAAATTCATGTGACGTATTATTTCGAAGTTATGGTTGATTAAAAATGTCACGCCTATGGGAGGTGAATCTCCCTCTGTCAGGTTTCATTTTTTTATACCCTAGATTACGTCCGAGGTCACTCTCTATATACCAGTTAAAGCCCCATGAAAATCTATTCTGTCGTTCCGGAGATTACTGAGTTCAAACAGACAAATAATCTAAAGTTTTATTATAGTATAGATAGATTATTATTGTTATTATTATTATTATTATTATTATTTTTTTTTTTTTCGTAGGAGAGGGAAATGCTTTATGCACTGGCCGGGGGCGCTAGTCTCTATACTACCTTCCCCGAGTGTGGGACTCCCACCGAAGCGTGTTGGGCTACCCACTAAAACCCAAACTCCCACCGCCCGCGCAAGAATCCCGCATCTGGCACCGCAATTCGGGTGTCCTCAGTAGAATACCGTCCTCTCGCTTGCAGTGGAGTACGAATTTCACGTATCTCGCAACTGCGTCCCACTTTTCTGCGCTAGAGATCATTACCCCAACTATGTTGTTCGGAGTTATGTCTCCGTGTCTTTCTTCCAACATTATGCGCGAAACCAAGAAGTGTTCGCAGGTGAAGAATGTGTGGTACACGTTATCTTCGACGTTTCCACAGTAGTGACAGAACGGTGAGTCCACCCTTCCCATTCTATGAAGATATTCTCGGAAGTAACCATGACCGGTGAGGAACTGCGTCAGGTAGAAATCGACTTCCCCATGTGGTCTGTTCAGCCATGTTTGAAGGTCGGCTATCAGGGAGTGCGTCCATTTGTTGCCACTGCTGGATCAGTTGCTCGCGCGCCCTTGCCGCGGCAGCTGCTCGACCTACCTCGGCACAGATTGTAAATCTCTTTTCGCTCGTAAGCATTAGCTGAATTGGCATGACGCCAGAAATAACTAGAACCAATGACTAGAATAACTAGAAGCAATGCATAGTGCCCCTCTGCGCTGTACCGAAGACATTTGAATCCGGTATTTTTTGACTTTCAATGCGTCAGCCCATATTTCTGCCCCGTACAGGAGCACTGATTGGACCGCTGTCATCAGAAGCTTCCTGCGGCATGGCTTCGGGCCGCTCACGTTCGCCATCAGCCGGGTTAGAGCCGCCGTGCTCTACGTAGCTTTTTCACATACTCCATGGATGTGTTCCCAGAATGTGAGTTTGCTGTCAAGCTTCACCCCTAGGTACTTTGTAGGCCTAGAAGTCGTCACGAGTTGAGGTCCGACCATCATATTTATAATTGTTGGGATCCGTTTCCTGGTGAGGAGCACGATCTCCGTTTTGGCTGTAGCCAATTGCAGACCGTGATCGCTCATCCATCCACTGACGTTGCGCATGACCTGGTTTAGCTTGAGCTGTGCTAGCTGGACATTTCTTGCTGTTATGACGGCGGCCACGTCGTCCGCGAAGGCGACAAGGAAGGCGCTCTCCGGCATTTCCGTGCGCAACAGACTGTCATACGTGGCGTTCCAGAGGTCCGGGCCAAGTACAGACCCCTGTGCCGCTCCGCCGGTTATACATCTCTTTCTCTGACCTTGTGTTGTGTCGTACAAAAGCCAACGGTCTCTGAGGTAGTCCCGGTTCATATCTAGCAAGTATGTTGGAACCTTGAATGACCGTTCCAAGACCTCCAGCATGTCGTCCCATCTTGCCGAGTTGAAGGCGTTCTTGACGTCCAGTGTGACTAGCAGCACTATTGGCCGCGCCTGGTGGCAGGCTTCTTCAGCCTTATGTACCGCCCCGACAACTTCGCCAATTGCTCCTATAGTTGAGTGTCCCTTCCTGAAGCCATGTTGTCGGGGTGAAAGGCCTCCCTCGCTTTCTATGGCTGACGTCAAGCGTATTTTGAGCAGACTCTCCATCATTTTGCCTACTGTGTCTAGCATGCAGAGTGGCCGGAAGGATGAAGGAGAGTTTGGGTCCCCTTTGCCCTTGGGTATAAGCACCAGTCTCACCTTTTTCCATTGGCTTGGGAAGACCCGGGCCCTAAGGCAGCTGTTGTACATGTTAAGCAGAAGATCAGGGCTCGTTTCCGCTGCTAACCTGATTGCCCCTGCTGGTATGCCATCTGGGCCTGGAGCCTTGCCGGCTTTCATGCTTCGCAGGGCTAGCTTCAGCTCGTCTGCCGAAAACAGTGGTGCTTCGGCTTGCTCCTCGACGAACACTGTGTCGGCTCTTAGTGGGTGTGTGGGAAATAGCGCATCCACTATATTCTTAACTCGGGCCTCATCCATCGCTTGCGATGATGTATGGAACTTTGTCATCACTGTTTTGTATCCCTGGCCTTAGGGATCGCGATCCACTTCGTCACATAGCGCTTTCCAGCAGTTCCGTTTACTCTTCTGTATCTCGGCCCCGAGTGCTTTCTTAGCGCTTTTGTAGGCTGCTGCTCTGGTCAGCGCCTCAGGTCTACCACGAGCGCGCGTTGCGAGTCTCCGCATTCTATGGCAGGCCCTTCGCAGCTCAGCAATTCGGTTATTCCACCAGTATACCTGCTTTTTACCTGTCCATGCTTTCCTCTGTGGCATTGAGGCTTTGCATGCCCGGTGAATGCAGCGCATAGTTTCTTCGACCAGCTTAGTACAAGGCTCCCTGTTGTAGATCTCTCCCGTTGTGGGTGAAATACCCTGGGAATCTGCTAGGAGTGACGTATCGATTATTATTATTATTATTATTATTATTATTATTATTATTATTATTATAATAATTATTATTATTATTATTGGCTTATAAAACATATTCTGACAAACATATTCTGAGCGTTCAGAATATATGAGTCTGAAAGGAGTCCTAGGTGGGTAAGAAATATGAGCTTCAAAAACAAAAAATGTGTGACACTTATATGAATATTTTAGGAGTTATAAATGATCGAAGTTAGGAGCCAGCACTTTGTGGCTATATAAAAACAATAAAGATTCAAAATTTATATCTAAACGTGTTTATACAGAAATTGAAAATATTTAGAAAACAAAAAATATACAAAATGTAGATGCAGCTTCTGCTATTAAATGTATGTTGGAATGCTTATATGAACTGAGGTATGTATACATACATGTGTATAGTATTTGAAGTTCAATAAGAGTTGAAAAATAAGGCAAATATGGCTCAAATGACAAAATAAAATAAGAGTCCGAATAAAGTTATTTATGAGGACTATAAGACACATTTAAGAGCCTCAAAAAAACTCTGAAACGATTCATATATGAGGCCACAAATTGCTTTAAAAAGAGTCCAAAATTTGCCGTTTATGAAGCCAATAAGAGTCCAATATGACTCATTTGGAGGCACATTTGATGTATGAATTAAAGCTCATATAATTTGCCCTTCGGAGGAAGGAAAACACACTAATTTCGGGCTCTTAAATGAGCTCATTATGAGCGTAAAGGCTCTGAAATTGGACTCCTTAAAGACTCATTTATGACTCCAAATGTATATTTCATTGATATGTACATATCTCTCGCTTATAGGGAAAGCACTTATTGAATTTTTTTTCGTTTTGCGCGTGCATTTTCTTTTTACTTTAAAATTTCAATATTTCACACAAATTAAAAAAGCGTTTTTCACGATAAGTCAATGCTGAAACCACACGCTTTATTTCCTTTTAAATAAATTTCTTTTAATTCCGTAAATTAGAAATTCGCTAGAAATGTAAATACATAATTAATTCCAAATGTCAATTCTTGACTCAAGGGAATGCTTCGAACTATATCCGCTTAATTCACAGAACATGCTTTTCAAGTGAGCGTTTTCAAAATATCTAATTAATTTGTATGAACAAAATCCCATAGTGATACACGAAACACAAAGAAATTTAAATAAATCAGTTTCTACCTACCGATTATCTTTTGACTTACGGATTCTTAGAAACACACCACTCTTGTAAGACACAAAACTCCGCGAGAAACGTTTAACCTCGTATGTATCTATGTTGAAGACCGTTTAACGACACTAATTACTATTTCAGTTGAAAAAAAATATCAATAACGAAAAATAAACTGGCATATGTTGATGTCGTTGAAAAGCAAAATTGTATTCAAAAGAATTTGGTGCAAAGTAAATTTTGTTTGCAAAAATTTGTATATCTTTTTTGTCCACATTCCAGCTTTGATAAAATATAGCCTATGTTACGTCCGAGGTCACTGTCTAGCTACCAGTTAAAGCCCCTTGAAAATCCATTCAGTAGTTCCGGAGATTAGTGAGTTCAAACAGAAAAACAATCAACAGTTTTATTATAGTATAGATTTGTGTTTCTTGTCTAATGAAATATTGTTTTGTTGAATGTTGTCTTGTTCTGGTTTATATGTATTTATATTGTAAAATACTTTTTATGTAAATTTGTATGTTTCATTCTGATAAATGTATGTGTGAATGTAAATACTTATGTTCAAGGGGGCGTAAACTTGTGTGACTTGTTGTTGAATGTATGTAAAAAGGGAGCATGCGTACGTGACTCGTTGAAAATGGAAGTTAACGAATAAGTTTTTCTGAATTGTGAAAAGTTATTTTTCAACCAGAATAAAAAGATTTGTTGAACGAAGCGGACATATATTATTAAATTACGGCATCCTACAGGGGTTTGTTGAGAGGTCCAAGGCAATCGAGCCTTAGGAAATGATATGTGTTGATCTGGTAGGGCCCATGGTGAAGTCGACACAGGGCTACCAGTGTATTTTAACGGTCGTGGATTACTTTTCGAAGTTTCCGCTGTTGTTTCCCTTACGGAATGCCACGCCGAAGGGCGTCTGTAAAATCTTAGAGGATCAGGTGTTTCTTTGGTTAGGTGTCCCTCGGTCTGTGGTCTGCGACAATGGACCCCAGTTCAGGAGTCGCGAACTGCGGGGGCTCTGCGGTGCGTATGGTACCCGCCCACTCTAATCCGGCCGAAAGGATAAACCAGATAATTAAGACAACGCTTAGGGCTTACGTATCGGATAACCAAAGGAGTTGGGACCAGCAATTAGCAAAGGTAGCGCGCTGTATTAGAACAGCGCAGCATGAAGTGTTAGGAGCCACGCCATACTTTGTAAATTTTGGTAGGGAAATGGCGTTGGAAGGCAGTAGGAGATATATCCAGTTCTCCTAATGACTCGATATATCTCCTACTGCAGGAGAGAATTAATTGATAAAGAAGAGCACAGAGACTCGAAGAGATTAGGTCTAGCGTTAGAGTGAGGTTAGAGGAGGCCAGTGCCAAATTAGCAAGAAATTATAACCTTAGGAGAAGAGATGTGCAATATATGCCAGGAGAGTTAGTTTGGAGGGAAAATTTTGTATTATCTGATGCAGCAAATTACTATGCGGCGAAGTTAGCGCCGAAATACATAGGACTTTTTATAGTGAAGAAGAAGGTGTCACCATGGACTTATGTCCTTGTAGACGAGTCAGGCAAAGATAAGGGGACATGGAACGTGAAGGAGTTTAGACCATATAGGGACAATTAGGAGATAGGTATTTCACAAAAGAAAGCAAGCTTTCTTTTTAAGGAGGAAGGGCTGGGGTTGTCGCGTACTGGCCGCAACAAAATAAACATTTGTTTCCCCTTCGTTCTATTTATTGCGAGCGCGAGTGCTTTTATATAAAGTGTAGTGCGAAGTGTTTTATATTGAATAAAAATTCAGTAAGTTCCAGGTGAGGCACTTAGATTGCAGTAGCAGTAGCGATAAGTTTCGAGGAGCAGCGCCAGTCGAGGCATGGTGAAGTCGGCGCCGGATTTGCGAGCCATATTCTCGAGGAGCACCCCTGCGGTCGGAACGCCGACCGCCGATAAGTATCGTTTTCTTTTGGTGTATCTGTGTTCAGGCGTTATTGTTGTCGGCAGGCTTCCTCTTATTGTGCACCCTGAGCCCAGTCAGTCATACAGGCGGGTTAAAGATATCCCCGGCATCACGGCGGTAGTGCGAGTGGGTTCGTAACCTTTTGGTTGGACCTCACCTCGGGTTGTTTTATTTCGATTTCTTTGGTTGTAAATCTTGTTGTCTTGTTTTCGACCCACCCTAGTGTTGGTAGCTTCATATTTATTGTGTGTGATAACTAGTGCATTTTATTAGTTTGAATAGTCTGTATACTGTCTTGTTGTTCCCCCTGCCAGCAACCCCGTCGTCTCCACGGAGCCAGCCGGCTGCTTGGTTTTTTTGTCATCTCCCTTTTGTGCGTATATTTGTTTACTTAGTTTGGCCCGGCGTATTGTTGTTACGCACGGTAAGTGCATTTATTTGGGACATTAGGTAGGTCGGATTTTGTAAACAAAAGGTAAGGTGACAAAGTCACATGAACTTGAAATTTGGTGTGCAGACAAATCTATGGTAGATGCCTATAGTAAGGTATATATAAATAACTTTTTAGGAGGGGGCGTGGCATATCTCATAGTCGTAGAATTTTTAATCAACCATAACTTCGGTGCCATAAGTTAAATAAAATTGAAATTTGGTATGCAAACATAGCAATGGTAGGTGCTTATATTAAGGTATAAGTTTGGAAGTGGGGCCGTGGCATAATATAGGCGTGGCATTTTTTATCAGCCATAACTTCGGAACCACAAGTCACATGACTCCTTTAATTTCTTTTGATATGCCTTTCGAATTTAAAAGACCTCAGTTTCCAGTTCGCTTGCTTTTGCAATGACAATAAACAAGAATGCCTTAAAGTAAAACCCGAAACTTTATCGAAAAAATGGTATGATAATTGTATGGGAAAATGCATTTATGTTAATAGATACTTTCAAGTATTAAAAAAATGCTGTGAAATCATATTACAGTTATTATACGTAGGAAATTAGATAGTATTTCTTCTATTATATAATTTATTGTAGATATTTTGACCTAAATAAAAGCACCTGCAGTGCCAAAAAATTATTATTGCATTTCATTCCATAACACCCAAGCTATACAGCTGTCCTACCATATGCTGCTATCACGGCTATAATAAATTAGAGCAGAGGGTATAACATCTTTACATAAAGTATTTTTCATACTTGTATAAAGACGTGGGGTGAAACCCGCGGGTAAAAGCTAGTACCATATAAATAAGAGCAAAAGGCGGGCCACGTATGTAATTTTACTTTTTTTTTGCTTTTTACATGCAATAATTAAAAATGATTTTTTACCAAAGGTCCAATTTCGAACTTCGAAGGCCCATATCTCGATTTCGGAGGCTAACTTCGAAAAACGGAGAAATTACTTTTTTTGCTTATGACTCTTCTTCTTCTTCTTTTTTGGCGCTGTAACCGCCTAAGCGATTTTGGCCGAGTTCAGCAAAGCACGCCAGTCGTTTCTCCTCTGTGCCAACTGACGCCAATTGGAAACGCCAAGTGAAGCCAAGTCCTTCTCCACCTGATCTTTCCATCGCAGTGGAGGCCTCCCTCTTCCTCTGCTACCACCAGCGGGTTCCGAGTTGAATACTTTCAGAGCTGGAGCGTCGGTGTCCATTCGAACGACATGACCAAGCCAGCGGAGCCGCTGTATTTTAATTCCCTGCAATATGTCCATATCGTTGTAAAGCTCATACAGCTCATCGTTCCATCGTCTGCGGTACTCGCCGTCGCCAACGCGTAAAGGACCGTAAATCTTCCGCAAAATCTTTCTCTCAAACACCCCAAGAGCCGCCTCATCGGATGTTGTCATTGTCCATGCTTCTGCGCCATATACCAGCACGGGCATGATGAGTGACTTATAGAGCGTGGTTTTCGTACGTCGAGAGAGGACTTTACTCCTGAATTGCCTACTCAGTCCAAAGTAGCACTTGTTGACAAGAGTGATTCTACGTTGGATTTCAATGCTGACATTATTATCGGTGTTAATGCTGGTTCCCAAGTAAACGAAATTCTCTACTTTCTCGAAATTGTAACTGTCAACAGTGACGTGGGTGCCAAGGCGCGAATGTGCTGACTGTTTGTTTGATGACAGGAGATACTTCGTCTTGTCCTCGTTTACCACCAGACCCATTCGCTTTGCTTCCCTATCCAACTTGGAAAAGGCAGAACAGACTTCGCGGTTTTTGTTACCGATGATGTCGATGTCATCGGCATAAGTCAGCAATTGCACGCTCTTATAGTAAATTGTTCCTGAGCGGTTCAGTTCTGCAACTCTTATTATCTTCTCCAACATCAGATTAAAGAAGTCACATGAAAGGGAGTCGCCCTGTCTGAAACCCCGTTTTGTGGCGAACGGCTCGGAGAGGTCTTTTCCAATTCTGACGGAGCTGGTGGTATTGCTCAACGTCATTTTACACAGCCGTATGAGTTTTGAGGGGATGCCAAGTTCAGACATAGCGGCGTATAGGCAACTCCGTTTAGTGCTGTCAAAGGCGGCTTTAAAGTCGACAAATAGGTAGTGAGTGTCGATCCTTTTCTCGCGGGTCTTTTCCAAGATTTGGCGTATTGTGAATACCTGGTCTATGGTGGATTTGCCAGGTCTAAAGCCACACTGATAAGGCCCAATCAGTTCACTGACGGTGGGCTTCAGTCTTTCACACAATACGCACGATAAGACCTTGTAACCTATGCTTAGAAGGCTGATCCCGCGGTAGTTGGCGCGGATGGCGGGGTCACCTTTCTTGTGGATTGGGCAGAGCACACTTAAATTCCAGTCGTCGGGCATGCGTTCATCTGACCATATTCTGCACAAGAGTTGATGCATGCACCTTATCAACTCCTCGCCGCCGTACTTGAATAGCTCAACTGGCAGGCTGTCAGCTCCAGCGGCTTTGTTGTTTTTCAGCCGCGTTATTGCTATACGTACCTCGTCATAGTCAGGCGGTGGCCGGTGGAACGTCGACTCCGTCATCATCGACTGCGGGCTCGGGTTCTTCTTCTCCACAACTTTCCGTGCTGCTACCATTTAGTAGGGCGGAAAAGTGTTCCCTCCATAATTTAAGTACGCTCTGGACATCAGTTACTAGGTCGCCATTATTGTTCTTACAGGAGTGCGCCCCGGTCTTTAAACCTTCCGTAAGTCGCCTAACTCTCTGGTAAAATTTTCGGGCATTCCTGCTGTCGGCCAGCATTTCAAGCGTTTCGCACTCACGTATTTCTCCCTCTCTCTTCTCGTTGCGGCAAATACGTCTCGCTTCCCTCTTCAGATCCCTATAGCGGTCCCACATAGCGCGCGTTGCGCCCGATCGCAGCGTGGCCCTGTAGGTGGCATCTTTTTTCTCTGCAGCTTCCTGACACTGCTCATCGTACCAGTTGTTCTTTCGCTCGCTGAAATCCGACTACTTCTTCGGCGGCGGTACTTAATGAGCGGGAAATGTGGTTCCACTGCTCGCATATGTCGGTTTGTTGAAGAGTGCTCTCTGAGAGCAGGTGTGAGAGTCGAGTAGCGAAAGCGCTGGCTGTCTGTTGTGATTGCAGCTTTTCGACGTTAAGCTTTCCTTGCATACTTGGGCGCACATTTTTTGCTGCACAGAGGCGGGTGCGTATCTTGGCTGCAACAAGATAGTGGTCCGAGTCGATGTTTGAGCCTCGGAGTGTGCGTACGTCTAAAACACTGGAAGCGTGCCTTCCGTCTATCACAACATGATCGATTTGGTTTCTCGTTTTTCGATCCGGAGACAGCCAGGTAGCTTTATGGATCTTTTTATGCTTGAACCTAGTACTGCATACTACCATGTTTCGGGCCCCGGCGAAGTCGATCAGCCTCAATCCGTTGTCGGACGTTACGTCGTGGAGGCTGAATTTTCCGACGGTGGTTCCAAAGACCCCTTCTTTGCCCACCGTGGCATTGATGTCACCAAGCACGATTTTGATATCATGACGGGGGCAGCGCTCGTACGTGCGCTCCAAGCGCTCATAGAAAAGATCCTTGGATGCCTCATCCTTCTCTTCCGTCGGGGCATGGGCGCAGATGAGCGAGAAGTTGAAGAATCTCGCTTTGATGCGGATTGTGGCTAGACGCTCGTCCACCGGGGTGAACGACAGTACCCGGCGACGGAGTCTCTCTCCCACCACAAATCCAACTCCGAATTTGCGCTCCTTTACATGGCAGCTGTAGTAGATGTCGCAAGGCCCCAGAGATTGTTTGCCTTGCCCCGTCCAACGCATTTCTTGGATGGCGGTGATGTCAGCTTTTGTCCTTACGAGGATATCAACCAGCCGGGCAGAGGCACCTTCCCCATTAAGGGTCCGGACATTCCAGGTGCATGCCCTCAAATCGTAGTCCTTTAAACATTTGCCATGGTCGTCATCATAAGGGGGGGTCTCATCCGAGGCTTTGCCTTGCTTCTTCACTGGAAGTGGTTTTTACGTGGCGGGTCCCAAGCCCAGCGCACAACCCATTGCTGGGACGGGGGTGGTTTCGCAACCAAATACACGTTTATATAGCGAGCCGCTTGCTCCAAGCAGACACTCGCTTGCATCCGCACCTACTGGTGAACAGACGCTGCAGACTTCAGTTAGCCCTTAAACCGAATAAGTCAGAGTGGCCCCACCGAAGCTCCCTCTCTTTCTGCCGTGACCCAAGGCTCTACTCGGATTGGTTACCATATCTCGCACATGGGTTGCTCACGTTGCCCAGAGTGCGCGAACGAGGACGCAAGAGTCGGGATTGAGTATAGCCATA
>NW_023463834.1:0-12615 GCF_013731165.1 Rhagoletis pomonella | reverse complement strand
AAAAAAATATATTTGTTAATGAAAATTAATTAATAAGAAATCTTTAACAACGCAAGTGCGTAATAGATAACATATACAAAATGGCTCGCTTTCATCAGAAAGTCAGTAAATCTTTCTTTAAATTTGTTCTTTGCACGAAAATTTCAGATTTTTCAAACACACGTTGCACTTAACCGAGCTTTTGTCAATCTTGGTAATGTGACTCCATACTCTACTTTTCGGAGTAAAACCAGGTAAACAGAAATAAAAACAAATCTATGTCGTTACGCTGTATATGTACTGTGTTTATACGGTTCGAATACATTACGATGCCATAAAAGTATACGATACTAGTATCAAATGGGTATAGGAAATAAAATATCGCACGAACGTTAACATAGAGTCACTAATCGGGAAATATACTTAAATAGAATTCTAGGAACAATATGGCTTGTATGAAGATGATAATAAATAATATTGATATTGATATTATTATGATACATTAAGCGGTATCGCAAGAAAATACCCATATGGGTATCAATAGTATCATCACCCTAGTATCGAATACCGATTTGCCCAGTAGCGAAACAAAAGTATCGATACCAAGTAGTATCGCCACATCCCTAATTATTAACATTTGTTTGTTTTATTTTTTATTCAAGTATTCTCATGTTTAATCCTATTGATTTAAGGCAAAATAAAAAAAAAATAAAAAAATAACACAAACGGCAATAACGTAAAATTTGCTTTATTTCACTTTTAAATGGGAAATAATACCAAAATCTGAGTTTTGCTTTATTTCCAACAAATGTTGGAAATAAAACAAATTTTGCCTTATTTCCCATTGCTTATTTATACTATTTGTAACAAAAACAGTTTACTGACAGAGGGAAAAAGAACTTTGTTTATTCCAAGAATATAATTAAACAAAAAATGTGATATAATTCATATGAAGAAAGTAATATTCACAAAATATTTTTACTTATGCACAAAGCTTATACCAATCACTTGCAGGCAAAAATGTTTGGTTGTTTATTTATTTATAATTTTTTATGTAAACCGCTCCTGGAGTGACTTGACAGCTGTTTGTTTGTAGTAGTTCACAAATACCCTGCAGTGAAACCCGAAACTAGTAAGGAAAAATACTAGTTTACAACTAGAATTTCCTGACTGAAACCGAACTAGTTCGAAAATGACTTGACTTGACTTTGACTTTGACAGTTTAATACAATAAAGTACACAAAATATTATAACTTTTATTTGGGTATATTGTAAACCATTAAAGCGAGTACGTATTCAATTATACCAGACCTGTTAAATAATGATTAATATTCATAATGATTATTAATTAAAGCATGTTTTTTGGATAACCGTTTAATATTAAATACCGATATTACCAGCTTTTTAATGATCAATAATTAATTACTTTAAAAAAATGTTAATTAATTATTAATTTAAATTACATCATTATTTTGTTATTTTTGATCATTTTCAATTATTACGATTAAAATTATTTGATTCTATTATTAATCATCAAGGCAAACTATAGACAAAAATTAAGAGTATTTAATAACTGCTTGAATTATTTATTTGTTGTATTTTTATCCAAATCTCAAATTTTAAACATTAACTATTACTTTTATAAAATTTTAAAAAGAATAGACTGAAATGTGCAAAGTTAATGAATTTAATTTATCTTAATTAAAACTTTTATTTTTATTTTAGTTCACTCATAAACGAACTAAAGTATTCATTTTGTTTTTAACTAAAATGTTTTCTTCTGCATATTCAATATTATTAAAAAAGATAAAAATATAGTATTTATTGTACCTGAAACCTTTTGCTTTTAATAACACTAAATGAAAAATGCATTTAAACTTTGTTCGAAAGTTTGAAATATTTATGTATTTATTTTTGCTTTTAATTAATACTCAAAAAATGTAACACTAGTTATTGGCAAATCTAAAGCTGCTAAATAAAAATGTGTAATATATTAAAGTGTACTTAAAGAAAAGTGTTTTATTGTATATTCATGAATTCATTTTATTTTCTGACTCCCAAAGTAGTGGTTTTGGCTCATAATTGGACTAGTATTTTTCTGTCTATTTTGAACTAATATGTTACTGGTATATTACTGACCGAAATCTGACAATTGCCATCTCGTAGGACATCCCCATGTTAAAAATACCAATTGATTGCATGGAAAAAAATTGTTGGCTGACTAGTTGGCCATGCGGTTCATACTAGTTGTGAGGTAGTTGACAACTAGTATATTTGAATACAGGGTATACATTTGTACCAACACAAGCAAACGTTTATTTTATAGGCTGTCTCCCTTTGATTGCGGAATAAAATCACTTTGTGAAGATACGTTACTACATATCAATATAGAGGTATGGCATATATGATATCAACAGACCTCTCCATTCATATATACATACATAATAAATACTTATCAATTAACTATGTGAGCTATATTTCTAACCCATATTTCTGACTATGGAGCATATATATATATATATATATATACGTATATGTATATGGATGTCAGCACACTTTACGAATTTCTGACGTTCGAACATATATGTTACTATCAATATAGAAGTATTAAATACATATCGTCGCTGCGCCAACAAAAACAGTTATGTGATTTTCGTAATTTTTTTTTTAATTGCATATTTTATTAACACTATCTATTGCCCACATTTCTGCATTTGCCGTTTGTTATATCTTTTTTGGTTTAGAACTGATCAAAAACAGCTATGTGCTCGCAGGTGCACGCTTACTTGCTTATAACTGTTTTTGATCTCAGATGAGTGTGCTTTGATTTCGATGTAAAAAATAATTATAAACGCAACTAAATACATATGTACATACATATGTATGCACATACCACTTACACTACATAGATTCTGCTATTTAATTTGATCGCTTGCAACTGAAATTCAACAATTAACAAAGGTAAAAAGTATTGAGGTAGACAGAAAATGTATTCAATCCACCGATGTATTCACCAATGGACTACATAAGTCGTATGCGACAGGCGAGGCCATCACATCCTTATATTGTTAATTATTTAGAGTATACATATGAAATTATTTCTTGTACATACGAGCTTTCATTGGATATAACCCATCGAAACTTTGAAAAAGTGCATTGGGTCAAGTTAATACGCTGACCGAAAAGAAAAACAGTTCGCATGTCTGGCAATTTAATGGTTTGTACAAAGTACATATGTGTCCACTCATCACTTCGCATTAATTTTTATTACAAAAATCCAATAAAAACGTTTCTGACCATTTTTCATTACATAACAGGAGCAACGGGCAGATGTAGTTCAGGTTTATTGTGGGTACCTGCCGTAGTATACGGTCTAAACTCCACAGAGCCCGTTAAGCTCATGGATTAATTCATGCCTTAATCACTGCCCTGAAATGCAAGCACTTCAGTACCAAAGGCAGTGTGGGACGGACACACTTACCACCTTGGTAAAGCCAAAACCTACCTAAATCTTTGCCGTTATTTGGGTCCCGGCACCCGGATGCAATGCAACTCTACATTGACCCTTGCGAGTTCTACCCGCATTTAGGTATTAAACCACAGTCCCCGCGATACTGCCCGAAGGGCCATACCTCACTGAGCAGACTGAAGTAGTGCTCGCCAGCCAGACTTGCTTGACCAGCTCGAGGCACGCAACCTACTAAACATACCAGAATACACATGCTTGACCGCACTACTAGTAAGATTTGCTTTCTTCTTTTACACTTTTCCGCGGTTCACCACAAAATTAACACCGTGTTATACAACATTTCCGACATTGTCAACGTTCCTTCACGTTATCCAACATCTTCCACATTTTCCAACAGTTTTCAACATTATCACCCAGCTCATTTCCTCATTCATTCTCTTCGTCTCGCTAATCTCACAGGTCCTACTAGCCATACTGGGAAGCACCTTCCAGCCCGGGTTGACAATAGGCATGGAAATTGCTTCTTTTCAGGTTTTCTACACCCGTTCGAATAGCTTGACGTGCCACATTCTTCCTTGCAAATCTTACCAGCTGTACGATCTTACATGTACATCTAGCCTGCTTTTGGCCTTGTTCGTCTCACTAGTTTTGCTTATCTAGCCAACGAACACACTCCAGGGGCATCTGCTCGCCCGCGGTGCCTTTTTAATTAAAAGTCCATATCCCCAAAAGCAAATTTAAATCGTGTATAAAAACAGCTATGTGCTTTAAAGCGGCGCAAATTTTGATCACGTCGTAATTGGTCAAAAAAATTTAAATTTGAAATTTCATTTTTGAAATTGAAATTTCTGAATATATATATTTTTTTTTAACGACACTGCAACATATTACCTATTGGAACCAGGAATCAGTTTTCTTGCTCTCCTGAAAAGTTATTAAAAAACACGTAACAGTTTTTGTTGGCGCAGCGACGATATATACAAACATAGTAAATACTTAGCAATTAACTATGTGAGCTATATTTATAACGCATATTTCTGACTATAGAGCATATATATATACATACATATATATATATATATATATATATATATTCTTATATACGTATATATGGCATGGTTGCCACTCGCCAACATTTTTTTCTACCAAATCTTCAATACCAAAATCTTCACTTCTTCACTGAGAAAAAAATATACTGAATAAAACTGTTATATTTCATAACAAATGTACATATATATACTTACAGCCTGATTCTGTGCACTTAATAAATTCAATATTTTTATAAATTGTCAATTTTCGATTATTTATCAAAAACTCCCGGTTCTAGCAAAGAAGTTTAAATCTATTTTCTTGATAAATTATCAAGATTGAAATTGCAATTGACAATTATAATAATTTTTTTTATTATAAAATATTTTTCTATCAATTAATTAGTGCATGTGCCGATATTCTCGTTTTCGTTGTTGGTGTTTCCGACAGGGTAATGATGTAATGTGGAACGGTTTTTTCTTCATATTTTGGCAAATTTGGTTTGGAGACAAACCGGTTTCGGCACTGTGCCATCTTCAGTGTCATTTTTCGTTCGGAATGTGCCGATATTTGAACCTGCGACTCACGGAATAATAGCACCGACATACAAAAAACGTGGCGGGTGCTTTTAACCGAAATTTCGAGCTTTTTTTCGGTTTTTCATAATTTACTGTACGTGTCAAACGGACCTCAGATTCGGATTCTGTGGGTCGAAATCAGTGTTGCCAGTTTGCGGGATTTCGCCCTTTTGTCGGGATTTTATGACTAAAAAGAGCGAATGGGATTTTCTGTCGAAAACGGGATTTTTTGCATACCATACCAAGCAGGAAAATTTATTATTATTATCAGCGGAACTTCATTCACTTTAAATTTGTAATAGCAAGTTTATGAGTTATACGGAAAGTAATTTGGGAAAAATAAAGTGATATAAGTTAGAAAAACATGTGGGGAACTCGAGAAGTTGTGTATTTTTAAAACATTAGAAAAATTCCCAACCATTTATTCTTTTTTCAAATGTTTTGAGTTTCTAGATTCTGAAAAGTATTTTGGGTGATTCTATTCTTTGATAATGCAAATAGTAAAACTTGCCCATGGCAAACGTTTGGGAGGTAGTCGTTAACAAAGGGGCAGTAAATAGTTCATTGGTTACTGACATCAAAACGAAAAAGAGTAATAGATTAAGCGAAAAAAGCATTAAATATGTGTAGTCAAATCTAATTTACTTAACAAAAAATTTAATTGTTCGACTTAGGGCCAGTTTTTCAGTGCACGGCTGTGGTTAAACATAGTTTAAACGCCCGAGCTGGCTGGTTTAAACTAAGATTAGCCAATGAGGTGTCAGCCAACTGATCAATTTAAATGCGAAAACGAATGAAAAAGCTATTTGTATAAATTATTTTTGTCCTTCGAAATTTAAAAATCGAGAAAATAAAATATGTAGGTATATTATAAGGGGGGTCAATGTGTATGGTAGATTTTTTCGACTATGCGCATATTGCATATACATACGTGTAATTCTAATCAACTTTACCGAAGAAACCATGGCTCTAAAATCAATTTGGAATTTTCCAAATTGCGAAAATAGGTTTCTTAATACTTTGATGTAGTGTCGTAAAGGATTGCTTAAATTTTGTACAAAACATGCTGTGTGAGGCATCGATTTGTGCACTTCTCTTTTTCTTACAACTTCCACCAAAGGGCACAACTGTAAAAATGTCCACATTTTCTTCTAAACCTATGTATTTTCGCAGTATGGCAAACTGCTAATTGATTTTTGACGCATGGTTTCCTCTCAAGGTTGCTTAGAATTACAAGTAGAATCCTCTTATGCTATGCGCGAAAAGCCGAAAGAATTTGCCCGCCCTAATGTATATAAATCCTATGTAATTTTGCATATCTATGTACATACTTGTGTTTTTCATCCGATAGCATTTTATGTGTATTATATACATACATACAGCGCAGGATTTCTGTAATAACTTTAGTATAAAACGGGATTTAGGTTGTACTTAGACGGGATTTTATTAACACAGTTACTGGCAACACTGGTCGAAACACATGTCGGTAGGTGGGACTGGTGAAAATCACGCGACATTTTTTTTTGTGCCGGAATAATCAAAACCATACCAAAAATTGCCAGATGGCCGAATTTTTATACAATTTTTACTGTAGAATTCAAATATCGCAAACATTCGAAAGTTGTTTCAGAAGTGCAGCCCGTGGTGCCGCCACTGTAATTCAAATTCTTCCAGTATTCGAATATGAGATGACTCTAATTTTATCGAAGTAAATTTGTAGAAGTGTCAGTAGTGCTGCCTCTGAAACTCGAAGGGTTTTTATAATTACGCACAGGCAAAACATAATTCATTTCTTACTAGTAATGCAAATAGATGTTTGGTTGCAAAAGTTACCAAAATAAAATAAAAGTTCCCAAGTTACCAAATCGATTAAAAGTTACCAATTTTGGTAGAAAGTTACCAATTGTGGCAACCATGATATATGGATGTCAGCACACTTTACGAATTTCCGACGTATATTTCTGACGCCTATAAGCACACTACGAATTTCTGACGTTCGAGCATATGAGCTTTTGGTGGTCGGCGACATCTGGTGGCGGTCAGTGACATTCTGACGGCTCTGAACTCGGATTTCTGGCGTTGGAGCATATATGTACATATGTACATATGAGCATCCGGAGCTGCAGCTAACCTTACGGCCATATTATAACTACTGATGTTTCCACCGTGTTCTTTTTAATTCGTCATACTTCTTCTTGATATATCGATGACCCGTTGATATGTCTAGGGCATCTGTGGGGCTTAAACAATTCTGCGCTTCTTTGTGTTCATACATAAAGCCCTGTATGCAACTCTCAAGAAAACGGTCAAGAAAAAATTGCCATTATTTCGCGTGTGTGTCCAAGGAATTTTGACATTTTTGATACCTTACAGCCTGTTGCCTCACTCTTTCCTCAAGAAATAATGGAACGGGCATATATTTCTGTTGCAAGCCTGGGTTGCCTTGTGCTCTTTTTTCACAAAAAACTTTAGAAAACCGTAGTAGAAAGCGTAGTAAATTTCTAAAGAACTGCGTACTGCCTTAAGGAAATTTGACTCAAGAAAATTTTTTAGCCTTTTCTTGTACGTCATTTTATATGGAGTTTTTGCTTTTCTTGAGAGCTGCGTACAGGCCTTAAAGGATGGGGCCGGTGTGCGGACTAAACCACTTTTGTGGTATATATATCACTTTTTTTTCTAAATGGCGTTTCTACCCCATCTACCACCGTAAGCTTAAAACATACCACATTTTACAATTTTGCTCAATTTACAATGTGGATGATTCTGCAATCACTAATTTTCTGTATTTTATGTACTATCGTGAATTAGGCAATTGTGAATGCGACATTGGCTCTAATTTTTGCATTCCATTTTCTAATTGATTCCTGTTTTCTTTCAGCACATGGCTAATTTGCTCTGTGCTAGGATCGTGATGGTTCTATACTATTACGGCTGCCAGACGTCCCGGTTTTCCCGAACATGTGACTGTTTTAGACTATTTGTCCCGGTGTCCTGGTCCAACCTTAAAATGTCCCGGGTTTCGTTTAAGTGTCCAAATTTTTTGCATTTGCTCGTTTATTTTTCGTGCGTGCTTTACTTCCAATGTACGTTTTCGCGGCAAAGTTTATAGACTATAAAAATGTATGTTTATAGTGTTTTAATTACCCTTAGAAAATGCCAAAGAGATTGAATTAATTCCTTCCCGCTTTCACAGAAGAGTTGTCATTTGTTTATATTTGTTGATGTAATACATAGTACCTTAAAAGAGAGCCTCACTGAGTTGTCCATCACATCTTGTTTAATATTTACACCTTGGCTATACCTGGTCATAACTCTTATTGAACTAAGGAAAGAAATTCGCTCAACATAAGTACATACATTAAAAATTACGTGTACAGAGTTTTACAATTATATTAAGGAAAAGTCAGAAGTTTAAACATATAAACAGCAACAAAAAATATGACTGATTTTTTAATGTTATCTTGTACTTACATTTTTGTTTCGTGAACCCTAGTTTACTTATAAGTACAGTGCCGTACAAAATTATTAGCTCAGAGAATTTTTCATCAGATCTTTTAGAAAAATGTTGAAAATGTAACTTTTTAGCCAATTAAAAAAGTGCAAGTCTGAAGTTGCTAGAAAATCGCGTTGATTTCACTGGATTACAAATTTTAGTTTGGTTTTTGTTCTCCAGAAACCACTATCCAATTTCTATATAGAATTGCTCGGTGATTCCGAAAATCGAGTTAATTTTTTGTCTATAGATACGTTTTCGATACAAGCTATGTTTGACAATTCATTTTGTATGGAAGATACTGTCAGCAAAAACAAAATTGCTAAAAACACCGGTTTACAGCAAAAATGTTCAATGGATGCCACTATCCAATTTTTATGTAGAATTGCTCGGTGATTCCGAAAATCGAGTTAATTTTTTTTTTCTACGGATACGCTTTCGAGATGATTGCAATTTAATGTTATTCGGCTTAAAACAAAAAGTGGTTCCACTTAATCACGTAGATATACATACGTACCAATTTAACAATCATTAAATGAGATACGTCAAATAAAAGCTAATAAATTCTCCATAAACTGATACTTTCTGACAAATTAATTAATCATTCCAGTTTTTTATTTTTTAATGAAAAAATTAAAAAAAAAAAATCAAACGTTAACAGAAAAAAATTAAAAAAATAACAGGTTCTGTGGAAAATTTTTGCTTTTTTACTAAAACCTGTTCTGTTACAAAAAAAAAAAAAAACACAAGTTACTAATGAAGGAAAGCGAGGGATAAATAAAGAAGTAATGAGTGGTCAAATGAAAATACGCAAAGATTTTTTATATGAATATAATATGATTTCGAACAATGTTTCAATTGATTTTGCATTTTCATTAGATGTTTTAAAAAATTCCTTGGATTCCATTTTCTAGTTCTTATCTATTATTATTTAGTAACTAAGCTGGATTTTGTTATTAGTCTGTAAGGAACTTTTATACGTTTATTAGACTAAATAAATAAATAAATGAATATGAGCAGAAAAGCGTGTTACTCAGGTGGATGTGGCGTATGAGTAACTTTCTTTCCTGCTCATTTTTCATACAAAAAATCTTTGCGTATTTTCATTTGACCACTCATTACTTCTTTAGATTTAAAGTTTGATTTATTTTTAATTTTTTTCATTAAAAAATAAAACAAACTGGAATTATCAATTAATTTGTCATTTATGTCGTTTATGGAGAATTTCATTGGCTTTGATTTGACGTACCTCATTTTAAGATTTTTAAATTGGTTCGTAACATATACGTCATTAAGTAAAACTACTTTTTGTTTAAAGCTGAATAACGGTAAATTGCAAAACTCTCGGAAACGTATCCATAGAGAAAAAAATTAACTCGATTTTCGGAATCATCGAGCAATTGTACATATAAATTGGATAGTGGCATCCATTGAACATTTTTGCTGTAAACCAATGTTTTTAGCAATTTTGTTTTTGCTGGCAGTGTCTTCCATACAAAATGAATTGTCGAACATAGTTTGTATAGAACAAAACTTCATTTTCAAAATTCATTGAAATTTTCCGAGTTTTGCTCAAACTGTAGAAATTTTATGTTTATGTTTTTGATGTATATATACTATATTGATGTATATATACCATATTTTTATTTATATATAAACTATATTTTTATAAAAAATTAAAACAAAAAAATGTTGCATGCATTGTGAAAATTTCTCTGTGCCAATAATTTTTGGTGGCACTGTATGTGTATTTTGATCTTTAGTTATGGGCTTAGTGTTGTGTTAGATTTACCAAAGTGTCCCGGTTTGGCAACGGAGATATCTGGCAGCCCTATTCCATACATATATGTAATACTCCTATATTGGCAATAAGAGCTAGTACCGTTCGAAAACACTACAGTACAGATATATCAATAAACACGTACGAAAGAAAAGGAACACATACGTTTATAAATACCCTGCAGGGAAACCGCGGACTAGTGAATCAAATTTCTAGTTCCGTACTAGGTCTTTATCGCCAAAAAGGAACTAGCCCGACAGGAACTAGATCCCCACGAGCTCAAAGTCGGCGTAAAGTGGTACTTTTAAAAAGCTATTTTTTCAGTTTTTTTCACTAGAAATCGATATCTAAAGTGACGAATTTAGAACTGGTTCGGAACTATAGAAAAAGAGATGCAGAACGAACTAGATCTTATTTGTCGAATTTAGAACTAGTTCGGAACTATCGAAAAAGGGATGCAGGGGGCTTGTTTACTTTACATAGATATGTGTTCGGCGGCTTTTTCGTTCAAATACGCTTCTATTCTGCATTTCGCAGATGCTTTTTCATAGCTTGGTAATACAAAACCAAAATTTGTGTTAACCTTTCAACATCTTGGGACCGTCTGGAATCTAATAGCGAGCACCTCTGCAAACTCAGCTACAGCTAAAGGTATGTAAACGTACATTTCTTACAATCATTCAAACAAATTTAGTTTGAAATTGAAAACACATTTCTTTCAAAATAACTTAAAATCGCACACACAGAAGAACCAAAACCGGTACTATAGAATATAGGAGTAGTTCGGAACTATCGAAAAAGGGATGCAGCGGGGGGCAATTGACACTTCCTAGGACATCGCCATGTTAAATTCGCCAGTTGCTTGCATGCCAAAGAGATTTATCGCGAACCAGTACTGAGTCTAAATGTACTAGAAGCGCACCAGTTCAGGACTAGAGATTTTCCCCACAGGGCATGTACACAACACATATACAAAAACGGCACTCAAGTACACAACACATTGACAAAAACGGTACTAGACTGTCTCGCTTTGATTTCGGAATGCTTACACATTGAGAAGTTAGCTTACTGCCAATATAGAAGTATTACATATTTGGTTCTATACGTAACAATTTTTTCTCAAACTTGAAGTAATTTCTCTTTAACCTTTGCCAATCAATAGAAAAGTTCTATGGTGAAAAATCTTTATACTATGGTGAGAAGGTTTTACATTTCTGCTGTGCCAATTCGCAACTCTTATTGCTGGAAATTTTTGACTGTTGGTCTGATGCAGAAGAAGTTGAGCAATTAAAATGCACAAATTATATAAAAAATATTTGTCTTTGCTGGTTTTAATTCATCCAGAACTGAAATCCATGCATATTAGAACAAAAATACTTCAAAATTTCCAGGAAGGTGTGTTTCTTGCTGTAAAATTTTTCACTGGCTTTATTGGATAGGCAATTTTACACCTTATAGTTGTCAAAAATTTACAGTCCAGAGTACTTTGCTATCAATTGGCGCAGGCCCTAAGTTTCAAAATCTTAACCCTTGAAGTAAAGTTGCCTTTACATGAGCCGATTTTTTGACAGGCGATAATCGCCTGCAAAAGTTGATTTAAAGCGCAGTTAGTCAACGACGTAGCGTAAACGTAGGTTGGCGTACGTAACAGCATATCAAATTTACTGTTGATAGAGAGAGAGAGAAGCCACGGCAACGTCACCGCCATGCGGTGGTGAGTTTTCGCTAACACGCGAACCCCATAAGGTAAATCGTGTCTGCGTCAACGAACGTCTACGTTACGTCGTTGACTGTTTGAGCTTTTACTGTCTACTTTGAGCAAGGATTTTTGAATCACCATTTACACGAGCGATTTTTCTGGAGCAATGTTGAATCGCCTCATGTAAATCAAGCTTAAGGTATCAGATTAGTATGAAACTAATAAAGTATAAAAGTTAATTATATAATTTACACAGAAATTTACTTTTCTAAGAGTGACGGGTGGAACAACGATGACCCAGTTGTTTCCCAATTTTAGACAAACTATAAATATTTCGCTCAAAGCCCATTTCTCGTTTGTAGCTTATGGAATATTAAGGTGCATTTTATGCCTAATGACATCATTTGTGAAAAATAAAAAAAAAGCCTCCTTTAGCTTGTGGTGGGTGGGACAGTATTTTGTGAGGGGTGAGACGAGTCACTACTGAGGATGCAAAGTTCGTGAGTAAAATGAGCTCTACTAGTTTGATATGAATATTTTGTATACCTTAAATAAAATGTATTTAAACGATGGGAAGCTTTCGTGTTT
>NW_023463833.1:0-12616 GCF_013731165.1 Rhagoletis pomonella | reverse complement strand
ATAAGGGAGTAATTGAAAAGTCGCATAGTCCTTGGGCGTCCCCCGTAGTCATGATTAGGAAGGAAGATGGGTCTTATAGGTTTGGTGTAGACTACAGGGTTTTAAATAAATGTACAGAGAGAGATAGCTACCCCCTCCCTTATGTTTCGGCGACTTTAGATATCCTAAGGGACGCCAGGTTTCTGTCCAGTCTGGACATTAAGTCGACATATTGGCAAATCCCGGTAGAGGTGCAGTCGAGACCCTTTACAGTTTTTACGGTGCCATGAAGAGGTCTATTCCAATTTAAGCGTATGCCATACGGGTTGCATAACGCACCCGCGACGTGGCAAAGATTCATAGATTCAGTTATAAGACCCAAATTAGAGCCCAATGTTTTTGTTTACCTTGATGACATCATCATCGTTACAAATAACCTCGATAAACATCTAGAGATTCTGCAGATGGTTTTAGATAGGTTAACGAAAGCAGGCCTTAGGTTGAATAGGGATAAGTGCAACTTTTGTAGGCCAGAGTTAAAGTATTTAGGCTACGTGGTAGACAAGCACGGTCTACAAGTAGACCCAGAAAAGGTTGAAGCGTTGGTTAACATCGAAAGGCCCAAAAATGTGAAACAGGTTAGGTCTTTTATAGGTACAGTGTCCTGGTACCCAAGGTTTATTAAGGACTTTGCTGAGTTAGTTAGGCCTCTCACCGAATTAACAAAAAAAACCAAAAGTTCGAGTGGAACGAAGATTGTGAACGGAGCTTTAGGGAGGCGAAGGGGCTCCTGGTGACAGCACCCGTTTTGAGCTGTCCAGAGTTTGAGGAGCCTTTCACAATCCAGACAGACGCGTCTGATTTCGGTATAGGAGCACTTTTGACCCAAAGATTTGAGGACGGTGAGAGGGTTATAGCATATTTGAGTAGGTCCCTGAATAAAAATGAGAAAAATTATTCGACGACAGAGAAGGAGTGTTTAGCGGTCTTGTGGGCGGTCGAGAAATCGCGCCCATATGTTGAAGGCGCTAGGTTTACTGTCGTCACTGACCATTATTCTTTGGTTCGGCTGAACAACTTGAAGGATCTTTGTGGTAGGTACGCGCGTTGGGCGCTGAAGCTCCAGCAGTATGACTTTGAGATTGGCCACCGGAAGGGAAAGGGACATGTGGTTCCGTAGTGTGCCTGTTGCTGAAGTTTCCACTAGGAACCCTGATTGTCGAAGATGATTCGGTCTGTAGAAAAGAGACCTTTATCGTACCCAGCGTGGAGAGTAGAAGGCGGCTGCCTCTACAAATTCGTTAAGTCCGAATTCCCCTCTATTTATGGTGATTCTTCGGACTGGAAAAAGGTTGTTGGTCGGGAGGAGAGAGCTGAGATTCTGAGTAAATGTCATGATGACCAGTTGGCCGGTCACACATTTGAAGCCTGATAACACACAGCCAGCTGGGGGGTGTAGCATGTATGGTAGTGTACTGTATTATTTTGTACTTGTGCATGATGTTTTGTAGTGATCTGTGTTTCAAATGATCCAACATAAAAGTTCGTTATCACACTCTCATTCACATTTCCCCTATATGTATGTACTAGCAAATGCCTGGCTTGCTTCGCGACGCCTTATAAGAACTTTTACGTTGACCAATACAAAAATGCGGTTGCTATACACAAAAGGTTTGCAATGTAAAATTTATTAGTTTAGGTTGAATGGACTAAAGAGCAGAACCTTGCTTACTCATAGGTCAAGAATAATAGCGCTGAGATAGCATTTGGGTTAAGTACTAATATTCTTCGATGTTATGAGCTCTTATTTCCACCTGTGAGATATCTGTACGTACTGCAAGGTTTGCCAAGAGTGCGTAATCTTCTATAGTCCTCCTGTTCCCAGAATAAAAGTTTACCCGTTCAAACGGGGTCATTGATATTCCTACCGTATTCTTTTTATCATAAAGTTAATACCCGCTACTCCTGGTCATACGATAAAGACGGGGGCCCTAAATATCTCGACTCCGGCGCTATCTGTCGGCACTATTTTTTGCGATGCAGAGCAGAATTTCAAATTCATGTGACGTATTATTTCGAAGTTATGGTTGATTAAAAATGTCACGCCTATGGGAGGTGAATCTCCCTCTGTCAGGTTTCATTTTTTTATACCCTAGATTACGTCCGAGGTCACTCTCTATATACCAGTTAAAGCCCCATGAAAATCTATTCTGTCGTTCCGGAGATTACTGAGTTCAAACAGACAAATAATCTAAAGTTTTATTATAGTATAGATAGATTATTATTGTTATTATTATTATTATTATTATTATTTTTTTTTTTTTCGTAGGAGAGGGAAATGCTTTATGCACTGGCCGGGGGCGCTAGTCTCTATACTACCTTCCCCGAGTGTGGGACTCCCACCGAAGCGTGTTGGGCTACCCACTAAAACCCAAACTCCCACCGCCCGCGCAAGAATCCCGCATCTGGCACCGCAATTCGGGTGTCCTCAGTAGAATACCGTCCTCTCGCTTGCAGTGGAGTACGAATTTCACGTATCTCGCAACTGCGTCCCACTTTTCTGCGCTAGAGATCATTACCCCAACTATGTTGTTCGGAGTTATGTCTCCGTGTCTTTCTTCCAACATTATGCGCGAAACCAAGAAGTGTTCGCAGGTGAAGAATGTGTGGTACACGTTATCTTCGACGTTTCCACAGTAGTGACAGAACGGTGAGTCCACCCTTCCCATTCTATGAAGATATTCTCGGAAGTAACCATGACCGGTGAGGAACTGCGTCAGGTAGAAATCGACTTCCCCATGTGGTCTGTTCAGCCATGTTTGAAGGTCGGCTATCAGGGAGTGCGTCCATTTGTTGCCACTGCTGGATCAGTTGCTCGCGCGCCCTTGCCGCGGCAGCTGCTCGACCTACCTCGGCACAGATTGTAAATCTCTTTTCGCTCGTAAGCATTAGCTGAATTGGCATGACGCCAGAAATAACTAGAACCAATGACTAGAATAACTAGAAGCAATGCATAGTGCCCCTCTGCGCTGTACCGAAGACATTTGAATCCGGTATTTTTTGACTTTCAATGCGTCAGCCCATATTTCTGCCCCGTACAGGAGCACTGATTGGACCGCTGTCATCAGAAGCTTCCTGCGGCATGGCTTCGGGCCGCTCACGTTCGCCATCAGCCGGGTTAGAGCCGCCGTGCTCTACGTAGCTTTTTCACATACTCCATGGATGTGTTCCCAGAATGTGAGTTTGCTGTCAAGCTTCACCCCTAGGTACTTTGTAGGCCTAGAAGTCGTCACGAGTTGAGGTCCGACCATCATATTTATAATTGTTGGGATCCGTTTCCTGGTGAGGAGCACGATCTCCGTTTTGGCTGTAGCCAATTGCAGACCGTGATCGCTCATCCATCCACTGACGTTGCGCATGACCTGGTTTAGCTTGAGCTGTGCTAGCTGGACATTTCTTGCTGTTATGAAGGCGGCCACGTCGTCCGCGAAGGCGACAAGGAAGGCGCTCTCCGGCATTTCCGTGCGCAACAGACTGTCATACGTGGCGTTCCAGAGGTCCGGGCCAAGTACAGACCCCTGTGCCGCTCCGCCGGTTATACATCTCTTTCTCTGACCTTGTGTTGTGTCGTACAAAAGCCAACGGTCTCTGAGGTAGTCCCGGTTCATATCTAGCAAGTATGTTGGAACCTTGAATGACCGTTCCAAGACCTCCAGCATGTCGTCCCATCTTGCCGAGTTGAAGGCGTTCTTGACGTCCAGTGTGACTAGCAGCACTATTGGCCGCGCCTGGTGGCAGGCTTCTTCGGCCTTATGTACCGCCTCGACTACTTCGCCAATTGCTCCTATAGTTGAGTGTCCCTTCCTGAAGCCATGTTGTCGGGGTGAAAGGCCTCCCTCGCTTTCTATGGCTGACGTCAAGCGTATTTTGAGCAGACTCTCCATCATTTTGCCTACTGTGTCTAGCATGCAGAGTGGCCGGAAGGATAAAGGAGAGTTTGGGTCCCCTTTGCCCTTGGGTATAAGCACCAGTCTCACCTTTTTCCATTGGCTTGGGAAGACCCGGGCCCTAAGGCAGCTGTTGTACATGTTAAGCAGAAGATCAGGGCTCGTTTCCGCTGCTAACCTGATTGCCCCTGCTGGTATGCCATCTGGGCCTGGAGCCTTGCCGGCTTTCATGCTTCGCAGGGCTAGCTTCAGCTCGTCTGCCGAAAACAGTGGTGCTTCGGCTTGCTCCTCGACGAACACTGTGTCGGCTCTTAGTGGGTGTGTGGGAAATAGCGCATCCACTATATTCTTAACTCGGGCCTCATCCATCGCTTGCGATGATGTATGGAACTTTTTCATCACTGTTTTGTATCCCTGGCCTTAGGGATCGCGATCCACTTCGTCACATAGCGCTTTCCAGCAGTTCCGTTTACTCTTCTGTATCTCGGCCCCGAGTGCTTTCTTAGCGCTTTTGTAGGCTGCTGCTCTGGTCAGCGCCTCAGGTCTACCACGAGCGCGCGTTGCGAGTCTCCGCATTCTATGGCAGGCCCTTCGCAGCTCAGCAATTCGGTTATTCCACCAGTATACCTGCTTTTTACCTGTCCATGCTTTCCTCTGTGGCATTGAGGCTTTGCATGCCCGGTGAATGCAGCGCATAGTTTCTTCGACCAGCTTAGTACAAGGCTCCCTGTTGTAGATCTCTCCCGTTGTGGGTGAAATACCCTGGGAATCTGCTAGGAGTGACGTATCGATTATTATTATTATTATTATTATTATTATTATTATTATTATTATTATAATAATTATTATTATTATTATTGGCTTATAAAACATATTCTGACAAACATATTCTGAGCGTTCAGAATATATGAGTCTGAAAGGAGTCCTAGGTGGGTAAGAAATATGAGCTTCAAAAACAAAAAAATGTGTGACACTTATATGAATATTTTAGGAGTTATAAATGATCGAAGTTAGGAGCCAGCACTTTGTGGCTATATAAAAACAATAAAGATTCAAAATTTATATCTAAACGTGTTTATACAGAAATTGAAAATATTTAGAAAACAAAAAATATACAAAATGTAGATGCAGCTTCTGCTATTAAATGTATGTTGGAATGCTTATATGAACTGAGGTATGTATACATACATGTGTATAGTATTTGAAGTTCAATAAGAGTTGAAAAATAAGGCAAATATGGCTCAAATGACAAAATAAAATAAGAGTCCGAATAAAGTTATTTATGAGGACTATAAGACACATTTAAGAGCCTCAAAAAAACTCTGAAACGATTCATATATGAGGCCACAAATTGCTTTAAAAAGAGTCCAAAATTTGCCGTTTATGAAGCCAATAAGAGTCCAATATGACTCATTTGGAGGCACATTTGATGTATGAATTAAAGCTCATATAATTTGCCCTTCGGAGGAAGGAAAACACACTAATTTCGGGCTCTTAAATGAGCTCATTATGAGCGTAAAGGCTCTGAAATTGGACTCCTTAAAGACTCATTTATGACTCCAAATGTATATTTCATTGATATGTACATATCTCTCGCTTATAGGGAAAGCACTTATTGAATTTTTTTTTCGTTTTGCGCGTGCATTTTCTTTTTACTTTAAAATTTCAATATTTCACACAAATTAAAAAAGCGTTTTTCACGATAAGTCAATGCTGAAACCACACGCTTTATTTCCTTTTAAATAAATTTCTTTTAATTCCGTAAATTAGAAATTCGCTAGAAATGTAAATACATAATTAATTCCAAATGTCAATTCTTGACTCAAGGGAATGCTTCGAACTATATCCGCTTAATTCACAGAACATGCTTTTCAAGTGAGCGTTTTCAAAATATCTAATTAATTTGTATGAACAAAATCCCATAGTGATACACGAAACACAAAGAAATTTAAATAAATCAGTTTCTACCTACCGATTATCTTTTGACTTACGGATTCTTAGAAACACACCACTCTTGTAAGACACAAAACTCCGCGAGAAACGTTTAACCTCGTATGTATCTATGTTGAAGACCGTTTAACGACACTAATTACTATTTCAGTTGAAAAAAAATATCAATAACGAAAAATAAACTGGCATATGTTGATGTCGTTGAAAAGCAAAATTGTATTCAAAAGAATTTGGTGCAAAGTAAATTTTGTTTGCAAAAATTTGTATATCTTTTTTGTCCACATTCCAGCTTTGATAAAATATAGCCTATGTTACGTCCGAGGTCACTGTCTAGCTACCAGTTAAAGCCCCTTGAAAATCCATTCAGTAGTTCCGGAGATTAGTGAGTTCAAACAGAAAAACAATCAACAGTTTTATTATAGTATAGATTTGTGTTTCTTGTCTAATGAAATATTGTTTTGTTGAATGTTGTCTTGTTCTGGTTTATATGTATTTATATTGTAAAATACTTTTTATGTAAATTTGTATGTTTCATTCTGATAAATGTATGTGTGAATGTAAATACTTATGTTCAAGGGGGCGTAAACTTGTGTGACTTGTTGTTGAATGTATGTAAAAAGGGAGCATGCGTACGTGACTCGTTGAAAATGGAAGTTAACGAATAAGTTTTTCTGAATTGTGAAAAGTTATTTTTCAACCAGAATAAAAAGATTTGTTGAACGAAGCGGACATATATTATTAAATTACGGCATCCTACAGGGGTTTGTTGAGAGGTCCAAGGCAATCGAGCCTTAGGAAATGATATGTGTTGATCTGGTAGGGCCCATGGTGAAGTCGACACAGGGCTACCAGTGTATTTTAACGGTCGTGGATTACTTTTCGAAGTTTCCGCTGTTGTTTCCCTTACGGAATGCCACGCCGAAGGGCGTCTGTAAAATCTTAGAGGATCAGGTGTTTCTTTGGTTAGGTGTCCCTCGGTCTGTGGTCTGCGACAATGGACCCCAGTTCAGGAGTCGCGAACTGCGGGGGCTCTGCGGTGCGTATGGTACCCGCCCACTCTAATCCGGCCGAAAGGATAAACCAGATAATTAAGACAACGCTTAGGGCTTACGTATCGGATAACCAAAGGAGTTGGGACCAGCAATTAGCAAAGGTAGCGCGCTGTATTAGAACAGCGCAGCATGAAGTGTTAGGAGCCACGCCATACTTTGTAAATTTTGGTAGGGAAATGGCGTTGGAAGGCAGTAGGAGATATATCCAGTTCTCCTAATGACTCGATATATCTCCTACTGCAGGAGAGAATTAATTGATAAAGAAGAGCACAGAGACTCGAAGAGATTAGGTCTAGCGTTAGAGTGAGGTTAGAGGAGGCCAGTGCCAAATTAGCAAGAAATTATAACCTTAGGAGAAGAGATGTGCAATATATGCCAGGAGAGTTAGTTTGGAGGGAAAATTTTGTATTATCTGATGCAGCAAATTACTATGCGGCGAAGTTAGCGCCGAAATACATAGGACTTTTTATAGTGAAGAAGAAGGTGTCACCATGGACTTATGTCCTTGTAGACGAGTCAGGCAAAGATAAGGGGACATGGAACGTGAAGGAGTTTAGACCATATAGGGACAATTAGGAGATAGGTATTTCACAAAAGAAAGCAAGCTTTCTTTTTAAGGAGGAAGGGCTGGGGTTGTCGCGTACTGGCCGCAACAAAATAAACATTTGTTTCCCCTTCGTTCTATTTATTGCGAGCGCGAGTGCTTTTATATAAAGTGTAGTGCGAAGTGTTTTATATTGAATAAAAATTCAGTAAGTTCCAGGTGAGGCACTTAGATTGCAGTAGCAGTAGCGATAAGTTTCGAGGAGCAGCGCCAGTCGAGGCATGGTGAAGTCGGCGCCGGATTTGGGAGCCATATTCTCGAGGAGCACCCCTGCGGTCGGAACGCCGACCGCCGATAAGTATCGTTTTCTTTTGGTGTATCTGTGTTCAGGCGTTATTGTTGTCGGCAGGCTTCCTCTTATTGTGCACCCTGAGCCCAGTCAGTCATACAGGCGGGTTAAAGATATCCCCGGCATCACGGCGGTAGTGCGAGTGGGTTCGTAACCTTTTGGTTGGACCTCACCTCGGGTTGTTTTATTTCGATTTCTTTGGTTGTAAATCTTGTTGTCTTGTTTTCGACCCACCCTAGTGTTGGTAGCTTCATATTTATTGTGTGTGATAACTAGTGCATTTTATTAGTTTGAATAGTCTGTATACTGTCTTGTTGTTCCCCCTGCCAGCAACCCCGTCGTCTCCACGGAGCCAGCCGGCTGCTTGGTTTTTTTGTCATCTCCCTTTTGTGCGTATATTTGTTTACTTAGTTTGGCCCGGCGTATTGTTGTTACGCACGGTAAGTGCATTTATTTGGGACATTAGGTAGGTCGGATTTTGTAAACAAAAGGTAAGGTGACAAAGTCACATGAACTTGAAATTTGGTGTGCAGACAAATCTATGGTAGATGCCTATAGTAAGGTATATATAAATAACTTTTTAGGAGGGGGCGTGGCATATCTCATAGTCGTAGAATTTTTAATCAACCATAACTTCGGTGCCATAAGTTAAATAAAATTGAAATTTGGTATGCAAACATAGCAATGGTAGGTGCTTATATTAAGGTATAAGTTTGGAAGTGGGGCCGTGGCATAATATAGGCGTGGCATTTTTTATCAGCCATAACTTCGGAACCACAAGTCACATGACTCCTTTAATTTCTTTTGATATGCCTTTCGAATTTAAAAGACCTCAGTTTCCAGTTCGCTTGCTTTTGCAATGACAATAAACAAGAATGCCTTAAAGTAAAACCCGAAACTTTATCGAAAAAATGGTATGATAATTGTATGGGAAAATGCATTTATGTTAATAGATACTTTCAAGTATTAAAAAAATGCTGTGAAATCATATTACAGTTATTATACGTAGGAAATTAGATAGTATTTCTTGGATTATATAATTTATTGTAGATATTTTGACCTAAATAAAAGCACCTGCAGTGCCAAAAAATTATTATTGCATTTCATTCCATAACACCCAAGCTATACAGCTGTCCTACCATATGCTGCTATCACGGCTATAATAAATTAGAGCAGAGGGTATAACATCTTTACATAAAGTATTTTTCATACTTGTATAAAGACGTGGGGTGAAACCCGCGGGTAAAAGCTAGTACCATATAAATAAGAGCAAAAGGCGGGCCACGTATGTAATTTTACTTTTTTTTTGCTTTTTACATGCAATAATTAAAAATGATTTTTTACCAAAGGTCCAATTTCGAACTTCGAAGGCCCATATCTCGATTTCGGAGGCTAACTTCGAAAAACGGAGAAATTACTTTTTTTGCTTATGACTCTTCTTCTTCTTCTTTTTTGGCGCTGTAACCGCCTAAGCGATTTTGGCCGAGTTCAGCAAAGCACGCCAGTCGTTTCTCCTCTGTGCCAACTGACGCCAATTGGAAACGCCAAGTGAAGCCAAGTCCTTCTCCACCTGATCTTTCCATCGCAGTGGGGGCCTCCCTCTTCCTCTGCTACCACCAGCGGGTTCCGAGTTGAATACTTTCAGAGCTGGAGCGTCGGTGTCCATTCGAACGACATGACCAAGCCAGCGGAGCCGCTGTATTTTAATTCCCTGCAATATGTCCATATCGTTGTAAAGCTCATACAGCTCATCGTTCCATCGTCTGCGGTACTCGCCGTCGCCAACGCGTAAAGGACCGTAAATCTTCCGCAAAATCTTTCTCTCAAACACCCCAAGAGCCGCCTCATCGGATGTTGTCATTGTCCATGCTTCTGCGCCATATACCAGCACGGGCATGATGAGTGACTTATAGAGCGTGGTTTTCGTACGTCGAGAGAGGACTTTACTCCTGAATTGCCTACTCAGTCCAAAGTAGCACTTGTTGACAAGAGTGATTCTACGTTGGATTTCAATGCTGACATTATTATCGGTGTTAATGCTGGTTCCCAAGTAAACGAAATTCTCTACTTTCTCGAAATTGTAACTGTCAACAGTGACGTGGGTGCCAAGGCGCGAATGTGCTGACTGTTTGTTTGATGACAGGAGATACTTCGTCTTGTCCTCGTTTACCACCAGACCCATTCGCTTTGCTTCCCTATCCAACTTGGAAAAGGCAGAACAGACTTCGCGGTTTTTGTTACCGATGATGTCGATGTCATCGGCATAAGTCAGCAATTGCACGCTCTTATAGTAAATTGTTCCTGAGCGGTTCAGTTCTGCAACTCTTATTATCTTCTCCAACATCAGATTAAAGAAGTCACATGAAAGGGAGTCGCCCTGTCTGAAACCCCGTTTTGTGGCGAACGGCTCGGAGAGGTCTTTTCCAATTCTGACGGAGCTGGTGGTATTGCTCAACGTCATTTTACACAGCCGTATGAGTTTTGAGGGGATGCCAAGTTCAGACATAGCGGCGTATAGGCAACTCCGTTTAGTGCTGTCAAAGGCGGCTTTAAAGTCGACAAATAGGTAGTGAGTGTCGATCCTTTTCTCGCGGGTCTTTTCCAAGATTTGGCGTATTGTGAATACCTGGTCTATGGTGGATTTGCCAGGTCTAAAGCCACACTGATAAGGCCCAATCAGTTCACTGACGGTGGGCTTCAGTCTTTCACACAATACGCACGATAAGACCTTGTAACCTATGCTTAGAAGGCTGATCCCGCGGTAGTTGGCGCGGATGGCGGGGTCACCTTTCTTGTGGATTGGGCAGAGCACACTTAAATTCCAGTCGTCGGGCATGCGTTCATCTGACCATATTCTGCACAAGAGTTGATGCATGCACCTTATCAACTCCTCGCCGCCGTACTTGAATAGCTCAACTGGCAGGCTGTCAGCTCCAGCGGCTTTGTTGTTTTTCAGCCGCGTTATTGCTATACGTACCTCGTCATAGTCAGGCGGTGGCCGGTGGAACGTCGACTCCGTCATCATCGACTGCGGGCTCGGGTTCTTCTTCTCCACAACTTTCCGTGCTGCTACCATTTAGTAGGGCGGAAAAGTGTTCCCTCCATAATTTAAGTACGCTCTGGACATCAGTTACTAGGTCGCCATTATTGTTCTTACAGGAGTGCGCCCCGGTCTTTAAACCTTCCGTAAGTCGCCTAACTCTCTGGTAAAATTTTCGGGCATTCCTGCTGTCGGCCAGCATTTCAAGCTCTTCGCACTCACGTATTTCTCCCTCTCTCTTCTCGTTGCGGCAAATACGTCTCGCTTCCCTCTTCAGATCCCTATAGCGGTCCCACATAGCGCGCGTTGCGCCCGATCGCAGCGTGGCCCTGTAGGTGGCATCTTTTTTCTCTGCAGCTTCCTGACACTGCTCATCGTACCAGTTGTTCTTTCGCTCGCTGAAATCCGACTACTTCTTCGGCGGCGGTACTTAATGAGCGGGAAATGTGGTTCCACTGCTCGCATATGTCGGTTTGTTGAAGAGTGCTCTCTGAGAGCAGGTGTGAGAGTCGAGTAGCGAAAGCGCTGGCTGTCTGTTGTGATTGCAGCTTTTCGACGTTAAGCTTTCCTTGCATACTTGGGCGCACATTTTTTGCTGCACAGAGGCGGGTGCGTATCTTGGCTGCAACAAGATAGTGGTCCGAGTCGATGTTTGAGCCTCGGAGTGTGCGTACGTCTAAAACACTGGAAGCGTGCCTTCCGTCTATCACAACATGATCGATTTGGTTTCTCGTTTTTCGATCCGGAGACAGCCAGGTAGCTTTATGGATCTTTTTATGCTTGAACCTAGTACTGCATACTACCATGTTTCGGGCCCCGGCGAAGTCGATCAGCCTCAATCCGTTGTCGGACGTTACGTCGTGGAGGCTGAATTTTCCGACGGTGGTTCCAAAGATCCCTTCTTTGCCCACCGTGGCATTGATGTCACCAAGAACGATTTTGATATCATGACGGGGGCAGCGCTCGTACGTGCGCTCCAAGCGCTCATAGAAAAGATCCTTGGATGCCTCATCCTTCTCTTCCGTCGGGGCATGGGCGCAGATGAGCGAGAAGTTGAAGAATCTCGCTTTGATGCGGATTGTGGCTAGACGCTCGTCCACCGGGGTGAACGACAGTACCCGGCGACGGAGTCTCTCTCCCACCACAAATCCAACTCCGAATTTGCGCTCCTTTACATGGCAGCTGTAGTAGATGTCGCAAGGCCCCAGACATTGTTTGCCTTGCCCCGTCCAACGCATTTCTTGGATGGCGGTGATGTCAGCTTTTGTCCTTACGAGGATATCAACCAGCCGGGCAGAGGCACCTTCCCCATTAAGGGTCCGGACATTCCAGGTGCATGCCCTCAAATCGTAGTCCTTTAAACATTTGCCATGGTCGTCATCATAAGGGGGGGTCTCATCCGAGGCTTTGCCTTGCTTCTTCACTGGAAGTGGTTTTTACGTGGCGGGTCCCAAGCCCAGCGCACAACCCATTGCTGGGACGGGGGTGGTTTCGCAACCAAATACACGTTTATATAGCGAGCCGCTTGCTCCAAGCAGACACTCGCTTGCATCCGCACCTACTGGTGAACAGACGCTGCAGACTTCAGTTAGCCCTTAAACCGAATAAGTCAGAGTGGCCCCACCGAAGCTCCCTCTCTTTCTGCCGTGACCCAAGGCTCTACTCGGATTGGTTACCATATCTCGCACATGGGTTGCTCACGTTGCCCAGAGTGCGCGAACGAGGACGCAAGAGTCGGGATTGAGTATAGCCATA